>NC_052328.1:5744584-5777084 GCF_016432855.1 Salvelinus namaycush | reverse complement strand
GAACCGGGTCTTCCCGCCTCGGTCTCCATATTTAAGCTGCTTGGGTCTCGCCCAGGATCCGCGCGAGCGGCTCCGGGAACCCAGCCAACCGTTTAAATTCTCCCCTCCCGGCGCTTCGGTGACGGCGGCGGCGGAGCACCCGGATGCTTTTCGTTCAACCTCAAACCTTTTTTCTCCGTGAACTGTGGCCTCTCGCCCTGGCGAAGGGCGGGGGAAAGGAGGGCAACCTCCCCAACTCCGCCTAGCCACTAGCCTCTGCGTAAAACAAAAAAACAAAAGAGTACAACTCATAGCGTTGGCTCACTCGGCTCGTGCGTCGATGAAGAATGCAGCTAGCTGCGAGAACTAATGTGAATTGCAGGACACATTGATAATCGACACTTCGAACGCACCTTGCGGCCCCAGGTTTCTCCTGGGGCTACGCCTGTCTGAGGGTCGCTTTGCCATCTATCGGAACCCTCAGGTGTCCGCGGCCGGGGCAGGCGCAGGCCGCCTCCGTGCTGCCTTCGTCCCCCTAAGTGCAGACCAAGACTGCTTGGTGGGAGTGATGAGGAGGGGCCTCGGATCTCTCTCATCTCCCCCGTACGCCCTTCCTTTCCCTTCCCGCCTCGGCGCCCACATTCCCTGCATGGTCGGGCGTGGCTGCCGGTGGACTCTGTCTTTCCGTGCTGCCCGCGTTACGCATGCGGTTCTCGGGGTAGCGCTCAGGGTTAGGTTTGTGCCGCTGAGCTCCTGAACCGGATTGAGAAGGTGAGCCCGGGCGCCCGGCCACACTCCATTCACTTTGACTATGACCTCAGATCAGACGAGACAACCCTCTGAATTTAAGCATATACAGTGGGGCAAAAAAGTATTTAGTCAGCCACCAATTGTGCAAGTTCTCCCACTTAAAAAGATGAGAGAGGCCTGTAATTTCCATCATAGATACACTTCAACTATGACAGACAAAATGAGAAAAAAAATCCAGAAAATCACATTGTAGGATCTTTAATGAATTTATTTGCAAATTATGGTGGAAAATAAGTATTTGGTCACCTACAAACAAGCAAGATTTCTAGCTCTCACAGACCTGTAACTTCTTCTTTAAGAGGCTCCTCTGTCCTCCACTCGTTACCTGTATTAATGGCACCTGTTTGAACTTGTTATCAGTATAAAAGACACCTGTCCACAACCTCAAACAGTCACACTCCAAACTCCACTATGGCCAAGACCAAAGAGCTGTCAAAGGACACCAGAAACAGAATTGTAGACCTGCACCAGGCTGGGAAGACTGAATCTGCAATAGGTAAGCAGCTTGGTTTGAAGAAATCAACTGTGGGAGCAATTATTAGGAAATGGAAGACATACAAGATGTCACGTTCCTGACCTGTTTTCCTTTGTCATGTATTTGTTTTAGTTGGTCAGGGCGTGAGTTGGGTGGGTTGGTCTAGGTTTGATTTTCTATGTTGGGATTTTGTGTTCGGCCTGGTATGATTCTCAATCAGAGACAGCTGTGAATCGTTGTCCCTGATTGAGAGTCATACTAAGGCAGCCAGGGTTTCACTTGTGTTTTTGTGGGTGTTTGTTCCTGTGTCAGTGTTTGGGCCACACAGGACTGTTTCAGGTTAGTCACGTTTGTTGGGTTTTGTAATTTGTAGTGTTTGTTGTTTTTCCATTAAAACATGAATACTTACCACTCCGCATCTTGGTCCGATCCATGCTCCTCCTCGTCTGAGGAGGAGAACGACTACGACAGCCGTTACACAAGACCACTGATAATCTCCCTCGATCTGGGGCTCCACGCAAGATCTCACCCCGTGGGGTCAAAATAATCACAAGAACGGTGAGCAAAAATCCCAGAACCACACGGGGGGACCTAGTGAATGACCTGCAGAGAGCTGGGACCAAAGTAACAAAGCCTACCATCAGTAACACATTACGCCGCCAGGGACTCAAATCCTGCAGTGCCAGACGTGTCCCCCTGCTTAAGCCAGTACATGTCCAGGCCCGTCTGAAGTTTGCTAGAGAGCATTTGGATGATCCAGAAGAAGATTGGGAGAATGTCATATGGTCAGATGAAACCAAAATAGAACTTTTTGGTAAAAACTCAACTCGTCGTGTTTGGAGGACAAAGAATGCTGAGTTGCATCCAAAGAACACCATACCTACTGTGAAGCATGGGGGTGGAATCATCATGCTTTGGGGCTGTTTTTCTGCAAAGGGACCAGGACGACTGATTCGTGTAAAGGACAGAATGAATGGGGCCATGTATCGTGAGATTTTGAGTGAAAACCTCCTTCCATCAGCAAGGGCATTGAAGATGAAACGTGGCTGGGTCTTTCAGCATGACAATGATCCCAAACACACCGCCCGGGCAACGAAGGAGTGGCTTCGTAAGAAGCATTTCAAGGTCCTGGAGTGGCCTAGCCAGTCTCCAGATCTCAACCCCATAGAAAATCTTTGGAGGGAGTTGAAAGTCCAAAACATCACTGCTCTAGAGGAGATCTGCATGGAGGAATGGGCCAAAATACCAGCAACAGTGTGTGAAAACCTTGTGAAGACTTACAGAAAACGTTTGACCTCTGTCATTGCCAACAAAGGGTATATAACAAAGTATTGAGAAACTTTTGTTATTGACCAAATACTTATTTTCCACCATAATTTGCAAATAAATTCCTTAAAAATCCTACAATGTGATTTTCTGGATTTTTTTTCTCATTTTGTCTGTCATAGTTGAAGTGTACCTATGATGGAAATTACAGGCCTCTCTCATCTTTTTAAGTGGGAGAACTTGCACAATTGGTGGCTGACTAAATACTTTTTTGCCCCACTGTAACTAAGCGGAGGAAAATAAACTAACCCGGGGGACACGGGGCCCCCTGCCCCCGGCGCGACTGTCAACCGGGTCGGACTGTCCTCAGTGCGCACCCGACCGCGTTGCGTCGCCAGGGTGGGGATCGGCTCACATAAACTGGCACCAGGGGTCAGCGGCGATGTCGGCAACCCACCCGACCCGTCTTGAAACACGGACCAAGGAGTCTAACGCACGCGCAAGTCAGAGGGTTTTCTCCGAACACGCCCCGTTGTGCAATGAAAGTGAGGGCCCTGCGGGGCCGTGCGCACCACCGGCCCGTCTCGCCCACTCTGTCGAGGAGGGGGAGCGCGTGCGATAGAACCCGAAAGATGGTGAATTATGCCTGGGCAGGGCGAAGCCAGAGGAAACTCTGGTGGAGGTCCGTAGCAGTCCTGACTTGCAAATCGGTCGTCCGACCTGGGTATAGGGGTGAAAGACTAATCGAACCATCTAGTAGCTGGTTCCCTCCGAAGTTTCCCTCAGGATGACTGGTGCTCGAAGACTCGCAGTTTTATCTGGTAAAGCGAATGATTAGAGGTTAAGGTTAAGGCGCCCGATGCCGATGCTCATCAGACCCCAGAAAAGGTGTTGGTCAATATAGACAGCAGGATGGTGGCCTTGGAAATCGGAATCCGCTAAGGAGTGTGTAACAACTCACCTGCCGAATCAACTAGCCCTGAAAATGGATGGCGCTGGAGCGTCGGGCCATACCCGGCCGTCGCCGGCCACGGGAGCCTCGAGGGCTATGCCGCGACGAGTAGGAGGGCCGCCGCGGTGAGCAAGGAAGCCTAGGGTGCGGGCCCGGGTGGAGCCGCCGCAGGTGCAGATCTTGGTGGTAGTAGCAAATATTCAAACGAGAACTTTGAAGGCCTAAGTGGAGAAGGGTTCCATGTGAACAGCAGTTGAACATGGGTCAGTCATTCCTAAGAGATGGGCAAATGCCGTTCGGAAGGGAGGGGCGATAGCCTCCGTCGCCCCCGGCCGATCGAAAGGGAGTCGGGTTCAGATCACCGAATCCGGAGTGGTGGAGACGGGCGCCGCGAGGCGTCAAGTGCGGTAAAGCGACCGATCCCGGAGAAGCTGGCGGGAGCCCCGGGGGGAGTTCTCTTTTCTTTGTGAAGGGCAGGGCGCCCTGGAATGGGTTCGCCCCGAGAGAGGGGCCCAAGCCCTGGAAAGCATCGCGGTTCCGGCGGCGTACAGTGAGCTTTCGCTGGCCCTTGAAAATCCGGGGAGAGGGTGTAAATCTCGTGCCGGGCCGTACCCATATCCGCAGCAGGTCTCCAAGGGGAACAGCCTCTGGCATGTTAGAACAATGTATGGAAACTAATTTTAAACGTATTTCTTTTACACTTTTTGTGAACAATCTATATTGGTGCCCAGGCTTGGTCTTAGGTGGAAGAGCCTCACTCTTCTTTTATTGTTTTTAATTTTCATATGTATAAGTGATGAGGCTATAGAGTGGTTATGCAGTCTACATTGGAGAGTTGAAATCCCCTGCATGTTAGCTAGCGAGAAAACCCCCTTTTGGAAATGTTTTGGGTGTATTATAGTTTGGGTTCATATAGTTTGTTTAGGCTCGGTGAGAATGGAGAGAGTTCAACACATGGGGAAAGGTACCACCCTATTTTTACCCTACTCCCAAGTACTTGTATGAGGTGACGACTTCCACAAATCAAATCAAATCAAATGTTATTGGTCACATACACATGGTTAGCAGATGTTAATGCGAGTGTAGCGAAATGCTTGTCCTTCTAGTTCTGACCGTGCAGTAATATCTAACAAGTAATCTAACAATTTCACAACAACTACCTTATACACACAAGTGTAAAGGAATGAATAAGAATATGTATATATATAAATATATGGATGAGCGATGGCCGAGCGGCATAGGCAAGATGCAGTAGATGGTATCGAGTACAGTATATACATATGAGATGAGTAATGTAGGGTATGTAAACATTATATAAAGTGGCCGTCCGCGACGGGGCTGGTTTTCTTTTTGTAATCCGTGATTGACTGAAGACCCTGCCACATACGTCTCGTGTCTGAGCCGTTGAATTGCGACTCTACTTTGTCTCTATACTTACGCTTAGCTTGTTTGATGGCCTTGCGAAGGGAATAGCTACACTGTTTGTATTCGGTCATGTTTCTGGTCGCCTTGCCATGATTAAAAGCATTGGTTTGCGATTTCAGTTTTACTCGAATGCGGCCATCAGTCCGTGGTTTCTGGTTGGGGAAGGTTTAAATAGTCACCGTGGGTACAACATCACCGATGCACTTGCTAATGAACTCGCTCACCGAATCAGCGTATACATCAATGTTATTGTCTGAGGCTATCCGGGAACATATCCCAGTCCACGTGATCGAAGCAATCTTGAAGCGTGGAATCCAATTAGTCGGACCAACGTTGAACAGACCTGAGCATTTCCTGTTTTAGTTTCTGTCTATAGGCTGGGAGCAACCAAATGGAGTCGTGGTCAGATTTGCCGAAAGTAATCACACCTGTGGGGAGAGGGACATTCTTCTAACCAAACCACAATACCTTTGTTTCGGAGCTATTCAGAACAAGGTTAAGGGCAGAAAAAGCTTGTTGGACACTAAGAAAGCTTTGCTGGGCATTTAACACAAAATCTGGGGATGGGCCAGCTGAGTATAAGACTCTATCATCTGCATATAAATGGACGAGAGAGCTTCATACTGCCTGAGCATGTTGTTGGTGTAAATTGAGAAGAGCGTGGGGCATAGGATCGAGCCTTGGGGTACACCCTCGGTGACAGGCAGTGGCTGAGACAGCAGATGTTCTGACTTAATACACTGCACTCTTTGAGAGAGATAGTTAGCAAACCAGGCCAAAGACCCCTCAGAGACACCAATACTCCATAGCCGGCCCACAAGAATGTAATGGTCTACCGTATCAAAAGCTTTGGCCAAGTCGGGGGGATTGGAGGGACGCCATGTGCGACTGACGTGTTTTCCGTTTGCTCCCGTGGTATTTTTAAAGTTTATGTGAATTTTGCAGCAGAACCGTATTTATTTTCATATATTATTTTGGTGATCCCTTCCCGTAAAAACCAAGACTACTTTACTTCCAAATGTCAGCATGTCGACGAAACATAAGGCCAAAAGCATGACTTTGAGAAAACCCGGCCTACAAGACACACTCTCATTACCGCCCTCCCCTGAGCCTGACGGCCCGGGGACTGATACTTTACCCGGGGGGGCGGCTTGGCCTGGCGGCGCTGAAGTGAACATTCTCGAGGCCATCAAACTACTACGCTCTGAGATAGTTGAAATGAAAACGGAGGTGGTTGCTACGATTGAGGCCCGAATAAAGGAGGTTTCTGATACTTTAAAAGCAGATCTAACCATCCTGCGGAACGAGACGGTGCCAGCAATCACATCACTCAAAACAACAATGGCGTCGCACACTACAACGATTGCAGCACTGGAGACCTTCGCTACAAATGTCTCCGAATTAACTACATCCCTGGAGGCTGACGTGAAACGCCTAGCTGCGGATTTGAAAAAGGTGAAGGAGAGCTGTGTAAGTTTAGAGGGATTCTCTCGCCGCAATAACCTGAGACTTGTATCAGTCCCAGAGTCAGCGGAAATGCCTCGCGCCACGGATTTCGTTTCTGGGCTGCTGAAGGATGTTCTTGCCTTAGATGAAAAGCCCCTGATTGATCGTGCCCACCGGTCGCTGCGCCCAAAGCCCCGGGATGGGGAGAGGCCCCGTGACATAATTCTTCGAGTGCACTTTTTCCATGAGAAGATGGAGATTCTCCGACGAGCCCGCAATACCACTCTGAGCTTTCAAGGACAGAGCTTCTCCATCTACCAGGACTACTCCCCCACTGTTTCCAGGCAGCGCGCAGCTTTCGGACAGGCCAAACGACTACTTCGGGACCATCCAGGTGTGAAGTACGGACTGCGATTCCCGGCCCGTTTATGGCTATCTCATGATGGTAAAGACTACACATTTGAATCTCCGGATGAGGCTCTCTCTCACATTCAACGTCACATCAAGAAGTCTTGAACTTTTTCATAGTTCAGCAACTGTTGCTTGCGAACTGTGGATAGTAAGTAACCCACCTGTGGTACAATTATGTTTAGCTACAACATGCTAATTTTGTATAGTTGGGGAGTTGGCGAACCCATTCAGGCTTATTTGATGTGATCTAATGTTTTGATCATCTAGTGTGCTTGCCTTACAAGCATTCAGTCATTTTAATTTCATTGTATTGAGGTTTTACTATACTCCTGTGTTTTCTAGGCTGTCTTGCTCACCTATTCAGTTTGTTTACATAGTGTCTCAGTGACTCAAAATATTCTTGGTTATTTGCTTACTGCATCCGTTTGCATTGACCCAGTAAACAGTAAATGCTTCCCGAGGCGACACGTTTTTTGGGGTCTTCACTTAAATTTTAAAAGTTCTGAGCGTCATTTATGCCCAGCAAGCGTTCAACGTTGCGCACACGTAGTTTTTTGGTCTTGGTTGTAAGCTGTCTTACTACGATTTCCTTACTTCAAATTAGGTTTTCGGCTGAGAGCCTTTATACATTTTATTTATTTTCTTTATTTTCTCTCTCAAATGCCTGTTATAAGACTGGGAATATAATTATATACATCTGCAAGTGGTGCTTTTGTAATTTCGTCTGCACAAGGGATTCACTTTTATTTTTTTTTATTTAAAAAATGATTATCTCTTTTTGCTGTTTGATCCACTAACAAAACGCGACTTTAAAGAGCGGGACTGTGTGTTTAGGTTTAAGACCGCACTCTCACAGACATACTGTGCGAAGAGAACATGTTCTATTTAGGCTTGTACCTCGTTTGGGGAGGTATTGTCTGGGATGGGGGGAGGGGTGGGGGGAGGGGTTGAATTGTTCAGTTCTAATGTTGTCATTCTGTCTTTTTTGTTTTTTTTTCTGTACTTTTTCCAAACATCTACCACCGTACATTATTACTCTGAGACAAGTTATTCTGGGGTTTTTGGGTGCTCATTGCTTTTCCATTCTATGCTCTAATGACAGGGTTGTATAACGGGAATGCCCAGAGGGGCCGAAACAATGCGATCAAGAACATTTCGTGGAACACCAAAGGGGTTAATAACCCAGTGAAGCGTAAGAGGGTGTTGACACACTTAAAGGGTTTGAATGCAAATGTTGCATTTCTACAAGAGACTCACTTGAGGACTGGTGAGCACTTTAGGATGCGTAGGGACTGGGTTGGTCAAGTGTTCCACTCTAACTTTCATAGTAAATCAAGAGGGGCTGCCATTTTGGTTGATAAAGCCACTCCCTTTGTAGCTTCTGAGGTTATCGCTGATCCTAAGGGACGATACGTCATAGTAACCGGTAAACTGTTTTCTACCCCTCTTGTTTTGGCTAGTGTTTATGCTCCCAATTGGGATGACACAAGTTTCATTTCTTCCTTTTTGTCTGCTATACCCAATTTAGATTCTCATTTGTTGATTTTAGGGGGGGATTTCAACTGCAAAATGTCCCCAGTTCTTGACAAGTCCTCACGAACAACTACAGGCCCATCTAAATGTGCCCTACTTATTCAAGCCTTTCTTCAGAAATATGCCATGTTTGAGGCCTGGCGTTTCCTACATCCTACAGATAGACAGTATTCCTTTTATTCTCATGTTCATCAAACATACTCCCGGATTGATTACTTCTTTTTGGACAAAAAACTTCTGCCTAACCTTCGGCAGTGTACTTACAAGAGTATTGTTATTTCTGACCATTCACCATTAGTGCTTGAACTAGAGTTTCCCCAGCGACCTCCTATGTGTTATCAATGGCGTCTTAACCCCATTTTACTCTCAGATAAGGAGTTTGTCAATTTCATTTCTTCTGAAATCACCTTATTCCTAGAAACTAATTCAACACCAGGTATGTCCTGCTCTACCATATGGGAGTCTCTCAAAGCATACCTACGTGGCCAAATTATTTCTTATACAGCCAACCAAAACAGAGTTCGCTCTCAGCGACTTCGGGACCTGAGCGAATCCATAGCCACATTGGATGAGAAGTATGCTACGGTTCCTTCCTCTGATCTGCATAAAGAGCGCCAACTACTCCAATCTGAATTTGATGAGCTTTCTACCAGGCAAGCTGAACAGTTACTCTTGCGAGCTCGGTACAGAGTGTATGAACAAGGCGACAAGGCCAGTAAACTCCTTGCACATCAGATCCGTAAATCTGAGGCCTCACGTTTAATCCCACAAATAAGGACCCCGTCTGGTGCCACCACAGTTATACATAAAGAGATCAATGATCAATTCAAACAATTTTACTCTGCGCTATACACCTCTGAATCCCCTCAAGACCCTTTGCTGATTGATTCCTTCTTTAATGGCCTGAATATGCCTTCAATTGATACAGACACCCATGACTGTCTAGAAGAAGAATTTACACCTGAGGAGATTGCAACAGCAGTGTCCGCAATGAAAAGTGGTAAATCACCGGGTCCGGATGGTTTTCCAACCGAATTTTACAGGACGTTTTCTGGTCTGCTTTGCCCATTCTTGTCTCGACTATTTGCAGAGTGCCTTAATACCTCAAAGCTACCGCCTAGTCTTTATCAGGCTTCAATTTCATTACTATTAAAGAAAAACAAAGACCCCCTGGAATGTGGATCCTATCGCCCAATCTCGCTTTTAAACTGTGATTACAAAATCCTAGCCAAGCTTTTAGCCATCCGTATGGAAGGCTCGCTGCATCAAGTAATACACTCTGACCAGACTGGCTTTGTGAGAAATAGGCATTTGTTTTTCAATATTAGGCGCCTTATGAATATACTGTACTCCCCAGCGTCGGAGGACCCAGAGGTGGTGGTCTCACTTGATGCAGAAAAAGCGTTTGACCGCGTTGAGTGGGATTACCTAACAGCTACCCTTTATAGATTTGGCTTTGGCCCCAAATTCATTGCGTGGATAAAGATTCTTTATTTTTCCCCCATGGCTTCGGTACGGACTAACAACTTGTCCTCTGACTATTTTCCCTTGCACCGCGGATCCAGACAGGGCTGTCCACTCTCCCCCTTGTTGTTTGCTTTGGCAATCGAACCTCTCGCCATTGCACTACGCTCTAATGATGCCATTCAAGGAATAAGCAGGACGGGCTCAGAGCAGAAAGTCTCGCTATATGCGGATGACCTCCTTTTGTTTATCTCTAACCCTGATACCTCATTGCCACGCGCCTTATCTGTTCTTAAAAGGTTTGGATCAATCTCAGGGTACAAGCTGAATCTAGGCAAGAGTGAGCTTTTTCCTGTAAACAAGGCTGCTTTAAAGTGCTCTTTTACAAGTTCTCAGTTTAGGATTGTCCGGGATCAACTCACCTACTTGGGAGTTAAAGTGACAAGGAAATATTCAAATCTGTTTCAGGAAAACTTGGTTGCTCTAGCAGACAGTTTGAAACAATCTTTTACTTTTTTGAATGCGCTACCTCTTTCTCTTATCGGAAGGATTAATGTCATTAAAATGAGTGTGTTGCCCAAATTTCTATATTTATTTCAATGTTTACCCATTTTTATTCCAAAATCTTTTTTTATTTCACTGGATCAAACATTCATGCATTTTATTTGGGATGGCAAGGTACCACGGATTGGTAGAAAACATTTACAGAAGCCTAAGTCATTGGGGGGTTTAGCTCTACCAAATTTTCAGACATACTATTGGGCTGCAAATTTCAGAGCCCTTCTGTACTGGCTGCAGACTGATCCTACTGGCCCTAGACCAATCTGGGTCCAGATGGAGTCTGAATCGTGTAAACCTGCTGCACTTTCTTCTGTGTTGTGCTCGTCTCTCCCAGTGTCCCTAGGCAAAAGGTGTGTCAACCCAATTGTAAAGCAGTCTCTTAAAATTTGGAATCAGTTCCGTTTAGCCTTTGGCCTCCGAGGCTTTTCTCTATCAGGCCCAATCAATCAGAACATTTTATTTCCTCCATCTTTGAATGATGGGGTTTTGGCATCTGGCACTCACTAGGCCTCTCCTCACTAGCCCAATTATTCTTTGATGATACATTTGTCTCTTTTGCTCAGCTACAGGAAAGGTTCAACCTCCCCCAATCCCACTTTTTCCGCTATCTCCAGACTAGGAACTTTGTCAGAGCTAACACACCTGAATTTCCCCCATAGGCCTGCGAATACTGCTATAGAGAGCATCCTGGAGCTGAACAAGCTTCCTAGGGGCGCAATTTCAGATGTATATGCAATCATTCATGACTTACAGAACCCTTCTTTGGTGCCTTTAAAGACTCGATGGGAAAAGGATTTGGGGGAGGAACTTGGGGAAGACACCTGGGAATCAGTGCTGCGCAGGGTGCATTCGTCCTCTTTTAGCACTAGACACAGCCTCATTCAATTCAAGGTGGTTCACCGTATCCACTGGTCTGGGGCCAGACTTGGAAGAATATTCTCTGATTTTGATCCTACCTGTGTCAGATGTAAAATTGAACCAGCCACACTGTTGCATATGTTCTGGGGCTGTCATAAACTGTCAGGTTTCTGGGAATTAATATTTAAATGTTTCTCTGATATATATAACACTGTTATAGATCTCTCTCCCCTTACAGCCCTTTTTGGAGTACTGCCCATAGGTACCCCCCTGTCAAGAATCCAGTCGGACACTGTTGCTTATACAACTCTTTTAGCTAGACGGCTAATACTACAGAACTGGAAGATGGCAGCTCCCCCATCTTATAAATATTGGGTGAGAGATGTGTTGTGCTCTCTGAAACTAGAAAAAATTCAATTCAATTCACGTGGGAACCCCAAACTGTTTAATGAGGCTTGGGCTCCATTCCGGTCTTACTTTAAACAGTCCATCCTCTGATGGCATTCCTATTAAAACCAAAATAAGTCTGTATTTGACCCCCCTGTGACTTAGGGGTTGGATGAGCATTTCTCTGTGTTTTTTTCTGGGGTGGGGGTGGGGGGCATTAAGGTTGATGTGCTTATTGATTGTGACCTGTGGATGCCTTGTTCATCTTGCCCGGGCAGAGACTAAGGTGTGAGCTTGTTTTTCCCAGTTATTTTTATTTTTTAATTCTGTTCACGCCTACATAAAATTATTATTATTCATTTTTTATTTTAAAGCATTGTAACTTTTTATTTTTGGTCCAGTGGATGGTTGGTCTGTGGCCTTGACTGTCTGTGAGTGGTTGCATTTCTCCACCCCATCCCTTGACTGTTTACAGGAACAATGGTGAGGTGTTTGCTCTGTCCCTATACTATAGATTGCCCTTTAACCTTTTGTAGCCTTCTGCCTGGTGTGTTTAACTTGTCTAAAGTATGGTATCTTTAAAGTTATTTTTTTTATATGTATTATTTGTATTTTTTCTAGTTGAGTATATTATTTATATTGCTTTGTCTTGTCTGTGTGTGTAAAACTTAATAAACAGAGTTTTCAAAAAAAGCTTTGGCCAAGTCAATAAAAATAGCAGCACAACATTGCTTAGAATCAAGGGCAGCGGTGACATCATTGAGGACCTTTAAGGTTGCAGTGACACATCCACAAACTGAGCAGAAACCAGATTGCATACCAGAGAGAATACTATAGAAATCAAGAAAGCTAGTCAGTTGATTATTGACAAGTTCTTTGACACTTTTGATAAACAGGGCAAAATAGAAATAGGCCTATAACAGTTAGGATCAGCTTGATCTCCCCCTTTAAATAATGGACGAACCGTGGCTGCCTTCCAAGCAATGGGAACCTCCCCAGAAAGGAGAGACAGGTTCAAAAGGTCAGAGATAGGCTTGGCGGTGATAGGGGCAGCAACCATAAAGAAGAAAGGGTCTAAACCAGTGGTCACCAACCTGTCGATCGCGATCGACTTGTCGATCTCCAAAGCATTTCTAGTCGATCGCCAAACATTTCTGTAAAAAACTCTCAGGCTGTTGGTGACTGGTGCAGCCAATTCAGCTGCCCTGCGCGCCGGGTAGGCAAACTGTTGCCATTCCATGCGTCTGAAGGTACAAACTCTGCCTTCCCGGTGGGCCTGGAGAGGAAATCAAGTGCACTATGCCTCTGCTAGCCAATCAGATTGCTCACATGACCGAGTCTGCAGTATCGTAGGAGGCAAGAAAGAAAGCTACGGCAAAATTGATACTGTGAGATTTCATAATGTTTAAACCATGACTAGAGAGAGACTGTCAACGAATACAGCAAAGACCTGCTGTTTTTATGAGTGAGTTCATGTTTAAGTTATTAATCAGCACTGTCAACACATCGTATTCAACACTTTTATAATGCATAAAATGCACTTTCTTCCTATTTCCACTCAGCGCTACAACAAGCAGTGCAGCAGTAATGAATGAGTAGGAAAGTGTATCTATAGGCTTGCGTTGTTGTTATTATTAGCGGCTTGGGTCTTTTTTAATATCAAGGAATATTTTACTTTCTCTGTTCATAGGAGTAACAACATGAATTTGTGCATGAGGCAGAAATAATGCGGTGCGACTCAAGTTTTGCCATCAGCTGGAAGACGGTGTCCCTTTTTGGTCAGTATCAGTGGAGGAAAGGGAGAGCGGAGGGATGTTGAGAGACGGCTCCTCAGTCTGCTGCTCTCTCCCTCCTCTGAGACTGACCATCAGATGCAGGCACCATCAGCCCAGTAAAATAAAAAGCGAATTATTTAAATGTATGCTCACTCAGCTGTGCCTCACAAGTAATACAACAATGGATCTATTACCGGTGTGATCATATAGCCTAC
Organism: Salvelinus namaycush; assembly: GCF_016432855.1. Taxonomy (NCBI): domain Eukaryota; kingdom Metazoa; phylum Chordata; class Actinopteri; order Salmoniformes; family Salmonidae; genus Salvelinus; species Salvelinus namaycush. The sequence goes on along the minus strand of NC_052328.1, from coordinate 5,763,527 downwards.
CTCAAATTTTGAAATCAATTTTTTTTTTCATGTCCTGAACAACAATGCATTGGCAGGTAAATTCAGGGAAAGCCAGTATGCGGTGATAATGTATTGGGCCTATAGCTTATTGTACAGTACTGTTTTTAATTGGTTAATGTTGCATGGGCTTACATTTTTTAAAGTCATGTTAATAAAGCGGTAGATCTCGGCATACATTTTGACTCAGAAAGTGATCTTGACTCAGAAAAGGTTGGTGACCACTGGTCTAAACCATCTGACCTTTAAGGTTTTGGGGGATTAAGTTTTAGGGAGCTCCTTTAGCACCTCGGACTCAGTGACCGCCTGCAGGGAGAAACTTTGTAGCGGGGCAAGGGGAAAAAGAGGGAGGAGCATCGGAGCTAGTCGCATTAGAAGGGGTGGGAGATGAGGAAATGTTGGACGGGCTGAGTCAAATAGGAATCCTGACTTAATGAAATGGTGATTAAAGAGCTCAGCCATGTCTTTCTTGTCAGTAACAACCACATCATCAACTTTAAGGGACACGGGCAGCTGTGAGGAGGAGGGTTTATTCTCCAGGTCTTTAACCGTTTTCCAGAACTTCTTGAGGTTAGAACCACAGAGAGAGAACTGCTCCTTAAAGTAACTAACTTTGGCCTTCCGGATAGCCTGAGTGCACTTATTTCTCATTTGTCTGAACAAGAGCCAGTCAGCCTAAGTATGCGCGTGCCAAGCCTTTCGCCAAATGCAATTCTTGAGGTGGAGTAACTCTTCAAGATCACGGTCGAACCAGGGGCTGAACCTGTTTTTAATTCTCGTTTTCTTTATGGCGGCGTGTTTGTTAACAATACCACTGAAAATATCAAAAAAGAAGGTCCAAGCAACTTCGACAGAGTGTGATTCTGTACCATTTTACAGAGGCCAGTTCATGAAGGAAGGCTTGCTCATTAAAGTTTTTTAGCAAGCGACTATGACAAATCAGGACAGGTCGTTTCACTGAGCAGCCATTACGAACACAGGCTACAGTGATCACTAAGGTCATTACAGAAAACACCAGACTGATACCTATCAGGATTATTTGTGAGAATAACATTGAGGAGATTAGCCTTTTCTGGGTGTTTGGAGTCATACTGTACCTTGTGGGATTGGTAATAATCTGCGAAAGATTTAGGGAGTCCCATTGATTTAGGAATTGGTCAGGTGGTTTAAGCATGTCCCAGTTTAGGTCATCTAGCAGGACTAATTCAGATTTAGTGTAAGGGGCCAGGAGAGAGTTTAGGGCAGGTATGGTACAGGAAAGTGCTGATGGAGGACGATAGCACCCAGCAAGTCAACAAAGAGCTATTTGAAAGTTTAATACTTAAAACCATCAAGTAAAATTGTTTGGTGACAGACTTGGTGGAGACCACCGAGCACTGAAGGTGATCCTTGGTAAAGATTTCCACTCCCCCACCTTTGGAAGATCTGTCTTGCCGAAAAAAGTTATAACCAGAAAGGTTAACATCATTATTCAAAACACTCTTCCTTAACCACATCTCAGTAATGATCAACACATCTGGATTGGAGCTGTGAACCCACACTTTCAATTGATCCATTTTAGGTAATAAGTTTCTAGTGTTAAAGTGCAGAAAACCCAGGCTTTTACACGAGAGCAGAAATCAGTGAAGCAGATATCACAACACAAGTCAGAATTGGGGCTAGCAACAGTAGATGGGCCAGGGTGTACATGCACATTTCCAGATATCATCAGCAGTAATACAATCAAGGCACGGCAGAGGACAGGGAGAGCTCTGCAGTGTTGATTTATGACATTTGAATGTGTATTAGATGGCAACAAGATCATATTGTACAGCAATTTCATCAGGTAACATGAATGCAAAGCCAGCGAGAGGTGGTTAGAATAGGATGGGAAGCCAAAAGTCTGTGTAACCAATAGAGAGTCAGAGTCCCGAGTGTGGGAACAAACATAGTCTGTCCCACGGTTGGGTAAGCAAGAAAGTTCATAGTCAACAAAGTATGCAGGAGTCATGAGGCAAATAGCAAAATGGACAAAATAAATCATATATATAACAACTTGTAAGTTCAGAGTCACTTGCCCCAACAATGTGTGTGTGTGCTGGAGGCGAGCGAAAGTTTGGGAGAGAGGGGGGGAGTGTGGTGGGGGTACCTGTACCAGACAGGGGAGACAGGCCAGGGCAGGCGGTGAACAGATCGCCAGGTGGAATCCAAGCAGCAGTGCAGCAGGCAACGGGAGTAGGTGTCACAACCACTTTGGAGAAGCTTTTATTTCTGGAGGCAGATTTCTTGTAGAAAATGACAGTGGATGGACTCTGAACAGCAGGAGGGGGCTTCAAAGGCCTCTGGATTTGGGTGGGGTAGGCTGCAATTGATTCCTGCCACTTGTTGGGCTCAAAGGCCCCAACACCTCTCACTTCACACCTGTGCTAATTGAAGTTGTATCTGGTCTGTCCTAGCAAGCCTGGCAGCCTTAACTCAGCATTCAGTCCCCATAAAGTACAATATATCATTGTACTGTACTTTATTTTTCATTTTTCTTCTTCCTCGTCTTGTCTTTTAAAATTGCATTAGACCAAACACTACTCACTCAGTTCCAGGTTGGATGGTGTCCTCAGGTCACCCTCTGTATAGCTTGGAAAAGGATTCCTTGGTAGCAGTAATCCTTCCAGGTAATTTTGTCCAAAATTAGGTTGTAGGTTTGGAGTTTTGATCTGGAGCGAAGGCCATGCTGTGGAGGGTAGCATCCTGCATATGTCCCCGCCGAAAGATCCAAGTTTATCTAACTCCAAATCTATCCGTTTGTAAAAGAAAACACGTTGAAAAATGTGAGAGCTCACATGCAGCTGTGTTTCTCTCTCTCTCCCTTCTAAAGCTAGCAAGTGAGAGATGACAAGGTCCCTTCTATTTAAGGATAGGCATAAGGTACTATTTGAATGGGTACCATTGGAATATCTGACATGTACATTACATTCTAAAACAGATCTGTTCTACAATGTGTGGGAACCTTATTTAAATTACCTAGAACCTGATTTATCAGCTCTTATGCGGCAAGGATTTTCATAGAAAGATGGTTGTTTACTTGTCTCAGGATTACACTGTACATTCCATGTGTTGGACCTAATTCTTTTTTTAACCTGAGCTATTGTGTTTAATTTCTGTATATGTTCGTAAAATTGTTATTTTCTTTGTTATTCTTATTTGATCTTCGTTACTGTATCTCTTAATATGGGAGAAAATTGTGAAATTGCAATAAAAATACTATTACAAAAACAATAACGGCACTTACAGTTGACTGGGGAAGCTCTAGCAGGGCAGAAATGTGCATACTGACTTGTTGGAAAGGTGGCATCCTATGACAGTGCCACGTTGAGTTCTTCAGTAAGGCGATTCTACTGCCAATGTTTGTCTATGGAGATCTGTGCTCGGTTTTATTCACCTGTCAGCAACGGGTGTGTCTGAAATGAGCAAATCCACTAATTTGAAGGGGTGTCCACATACTTTTCTATATTTAATGTACTTGTCAGGTAGCGTGTTCCCTTTTATTTTATATATCACTCAAATATCCAATTAATGGTGGCCAAAATGTAGATATCATGAGGCTACCCTCACGTATCTGAAATTACGTGATCAATTGATGTTTACTGTTCATGAAAATAATGCAATTACTTGCTGTATAACTCTGATGATAGATCTAAATGTGTGCAATTTGTTTTGCATGGAATAATCTCACAATTGTAGTTCTGACTGTGCTTTTCAAGAGGTGATGATGTTACAACCAAATAGTTAGCATTTATTTAACAAATCCTTGAAAACTGCACGCAGTTAGTTGTCAGTGGTTTTAACAGAGCTGGGGGTCTCCTTGCCCCCAGTAGGAAAATTGAACGCTCTGCACTGTATTGTGACGTTTTATTGATAACAACCTATTGACTGTCGCTCCATCTGTTGGAGTGGCGCAGCGGTCTAAGGCACTGCCTCTCAGTGCAAGAAGCGTCACTATAGTACCTGGTTTGAATCCAGGCTGTATCACATCCGGCCGTGACTGGGAGTCCCATAGGGCGGCGCACAATTTGCGCCAAAGACTCCAGCCACCCAAGGCATACACTGTTCACTCTGCTACCGTCCGGGAAACAGTACCGAAGCATCGGCTCTCAGACCAACAAGATCCGAGACAGCTTCTACCCCAAGCCATAAGACTACTAAATAGGCAATTAATAGTACCCAAACTATCTACACTGACTCTGTCTTGTACTGACCCTACCGACACACACTCACTATACTATATATATACAGTGCCTTCAGAGAGTACTCATACCCCTTGACTTATTCCACATTTTGTTGTTACAGCCTGAATTCTAAATGGATTAAATATATTTTTGTTCTCACCCATCTACATCCAATACCTCATATTGTGAAAGTGAAAACATGTTTTTAGACATTTTTGAAAATGTATTGAAAATGAAATACAGAATTATCTAATTTACATAACTATTCACACCCCTAAGTCAATACATGTTAAAATCATATTTGACAGCAATTACAGTTGTGAGTCTTTCTGGGTAAGTCTCTAAGAGCTTTGCACACCTGGGTTGTACAATATTTGCCGATTTATATTTTTCAAAATTCTTCAAGCTCTGTCAAATTGGTTGTTGAACATTGCTAGACAACCATTTTCAAGTCATGACATTTTCAAGCAGATTTAAGTCAAAACTGTAACTCTGCCACTCAGGAACGTTCACTGTTTTCTTGCTAAGCAACTGTGTAGTTTTGGCCTTGTGTTTAATGTTACTGTCCTGCTGAAAGGTGAATTAATCTCCCAGTGCCTGATGGAAAGCAGACTGAACCAGGTTTTCCTCTAGGATTTTGCCTGTGCTTAACTACATTTTGAGTTTTTTTATTCTGAAAAACTCCCCAGTCTGTAATGATTACAAGCATATCCATAACATAATGCAGCTACCACTATGCTTGAAAATATGGAGAGTAATGTGTTGGATTTGCCCCAGACATAACACTTTTTATTCAGGACAAAATGTTCATTGCTTTGCCACATTTCTTGCAATATTACTTTAGTACCTTGTTGCAAATAGGATGCATGTTTTTCCAAATGTGTATTCTGTACAGGCTTCTTTCTTTTCACTCTGTCCATTTGGTTAGTATTGTGGAGTAATTACGATGATGTTGATCCATCCTCAGCCTTTTCCTATCACATGAATTAAACTCTGTAACTGTTTTAATTGTAGGGGTGCCCATGGGGCTGGGGATCAGAAATGTCCCGTGAGAGAGAGGCAGGTTGAGGTTTCCAGGGTTAGAGTAGCGCAGAAGTTGTCATATGCTGAGTCAGTGAAGAAAGTAGAGGAAGATGGATCAAGGGGGTGGGATCCTGAGAGGAGTGGTGGGAGTAGTAGATCTGTACCAGTACAGAGGGATAGGCCAACAAGTTATATATGTTTCAGGAAGATTGGATTCTTTGCAATTTTAGCCATGGTTATCAACTGTTCTGCAGGAATGGAACATAAGTCGCAGAAAAATTGTGGTTGTGGTGACAGCTGCAGAGAAGTATTTGGGTGTGCGAGACTTGACATCAGAAGAGTTACAGGGTGTATTGCGTGATGATGTGCCATCCTTTCAGGTTGTTGGCATGAGGTAGAACTAAATAGATTTAAATAGTGGAGTAGGGTGGTGTTATTTTTTTATGTAGGGAGTTTAGTGTTAGTTAGATGGTATGGTATTTGTTTATTTCTTTTTCAAGCAAAGTACAAGGGAGTTATACTCTAGTAGGTGGCGGTAATGCAACATATTTGATGCCCACCGCTGTTAAACTTCATCGAAGAAAATTGGGATAATTATTCAACAAATTACTTTCATATGAATGTAAAATTCGATCATTGGGACATGAAACGAGTGTTTACGTTTGACATTGACCCACTAGCCAAGCTAGTTAATGTTGGACACTAACGTTACCGAAATTAGCTAGCAGGTGATCTCGTCAGTTTAGACGAACAATCAAAGTTAAACTAGTTAATTCAGGAATGTGCGAGTTATGAATTACCGCTCATTTTAAATATACTGAATTGGTGATCTGTATAGCCAGGTAATGAGAAATGTTCCAAATCATTTTGTTCAATCTGTGATGTGTTTACATGGCAAAGGAGTACTCTTTCCCATTCCCCGGCAGATGGCGATGTTGAATCGTTTGTCTTTACCGCCCAAACGCATTGTATGCAGCTGGCAAGAAACTCGTATCCCCGGTGGAAAGGTTTGTATCTAAAACATTCTCCATTCATGCTGCAAAGGTGTCGATTTCCTCCTTAACTGGATTTAATGGCGAGAAATCGAAAAAAAATAATGGGCAAGATATGTGTACTTTCTTTATGAAACCATTTTCCACCGCCATGCTTAAGTGGTTTTAATGCTTATGAATGCTAGTCCCGGATGATGCGTATAGGTTGCAGCAGTATATAGTACCAAACGACGTTCCATACAGCAGTGTTCTGTTTACACCGGGCTGTCAGGGTGAACCGGTCAGAAATTACAGCACTTTTTGTACATAGAACACCCATTTTAGGGGACCAAAAGTATTGGGACTAATTCACTTATGTGTATTAAAGTAGTAAAAGGTGAAGTATTTGGTCGCATATTCATAGCACGCAATGACTACATCAAGCTTGTGTTTCTACACATTTGTTGAAATCGTTTGCTGTTTGTGTTTCAGATCATTTTGTGCCCAATAGAAATGAATGGTAAATCATGTATTGTGTCATTTGAGTCACTTTTATTGTAAATAATGTTTCTAAACAATTTTACAATAATGTGGATGTTTACCATGATTGTGGATAATGAGTGAGAAAGCTACAAATGCACAAATATACCCCCAAGACATGCTAACCTCTCACCATTACAATAACAGGGGAGGTTAGCATTTGTGCGTCTATTGATCATTATTCAACATCATCTATAATCGTGGTAGCGTCCACATTCATGTAGAAGTGTTTAGAAACGTTCTATTCTTATTAAAAAAGACTTATCTTTTTACTACTTTAATACACGTAAGTGAATTTTCACAATACTTGATCTATTATGCGTGGGAATACTTTGGAATAGATGTCCCAAATTAAAATGACTTGGAGCTGATTGGCCGGTGTCCAGAAAAATTTGGGGAGCAAATAAAATCACCAGTTGGGGAACCCTGGAGTAGAGAGAGATGGAATCAGTAGGCACTGTAACCAAGGGAGGTGGTTGTTTAAGGGGAAGTGGTAGTGAACAAAAAGTTCTGACTCAGATTTATGACCATCAATTCTGTAAATCAGACAAGATCTTGGTGCACTGTGTGATGGGTCAGATGATGATCGAGTGAGGGCACTGGTCGACGCTACTGCACATGTATGACAGCGACGCGACGTCCTGCCCAATCGAGGCTCCCTGAAACGACTGAGAGACCTGGATATACAACTACAGGAGGACATACTAAGACACTGACACACATTCATCAGTAGAGAAGCAAACAGGAGATGGGCTATAACAACATGAATGGAAGAAACTATAATACAGTATACTCTGTCTGAATGATCACTGCTTGTATGTTCAACTCCATTGTACTTTGTTAAATGTGTATATTGCCATAATGTGAAGTTATTACACAGTAAATACACTATTACAAATCAACCATATTGTCATTTCATTCATATTTTGAAAGCAATATGGTGATGGCTCCTATCAATAACAATGTGTTCTCAATTTACCTGGGGAAATTAAGACAAAAATACATTTGTTAATTAAATATCCTTTGTATTTTTAGAAAATTTGGGTCGAGGATACATAGGATCCTTTCCTGAATCATAACAGTAATTTTATAAAAAAAATATCGCTAGCCAGTGTCAATGGACAATGAGTGAAGTATTCGGTAGAAGCAGCAAGTCACAATACCACACGCAGACTCAATGATATCAACAACCATACACATGAGAGGTGCTTACTTCTGACCTAAGCCTCACAGCCCCTGCAGACCAAGTTCCCCTTTTACAAACTAAAGATTTGCACAAAGGTTCCTAGACTGTTATGAGACGTATAACACAGGCTGTTTATAAAATTATAAAAAGCCTATTATATTTTATTTTAGACCAACTGAAATGTGTTTATTAGCCAATATCTACAGGCTACACCAGCATCACGTTAAAATGTATTATTTAAATATGAATCATTTGTAAAACAGCCATAAAAATCACTAATGACTCAAGAGGCTTTGACGCGTTTACAAAGTACACAGAGGCCTTTACACATTTACAAAGTGTACAGAGAACTTTACACTTTTACTGTGCGCTTTAAGGTTAAGGAATCTGTTTGGTTTTACAGCAACAACACTTCTCTGCTTCAATAAGCCTCCAGTCATAATAAAACATCAATCAATGAAATCAATGATGACATCTAAATCACAATGACACTGCCTATCTAATTTCTATGTGCAGTGTTCTTAATATCTCTGATAGAGGTGTTCCCCTAGATATTATCTTCAACCTTGTCAACAGAAACTTCCTGCATCAAATCACGGTATTCCACCCACCCATCCGTAACTAACTCATCAACCATGTCCCTAACCTGTTACCTAATCCCGACTCACTAACTTGGCTTTAGCTCGGTCTCCAAGGAGAAGACTGGACAGCAGTCGGTTTCCAGCAGCATCCTGCTGTGTGTGTAAACATGACCGTTTATTGAGAGGCTGATAGTTAACTGTGAATCGGCAGTATTACGTTAGTACCTTCAGTCTAACTGTGTTTACAGAGGGCAGTAGACTTCCGCAGAGTCATGACGGAGGGCAGTTGAACATCAGTAGAAACAGATACTGCTGTATCAGGCAGTGTGGCCCGAGAGCATCCCCTAGCGTAGGACAAGAAGAATAGGCACAGAAGTCTGGTTGCAGAAAGACAAGGGAAGAAGGGATGAAAGCAATGACAGATATATGGATGGATTGGATGAAAGCATGGTTGAAAGAAAAAAATGGACAGGGGGGGACCTGGTTTCGTTAAGTTGGAAGGTAAGGGTCAGAGGTAAGGGTGGATGGGTTAGGGGTAGGGGTAAGCGGTCAGTAATTAAGGTTACAGGTCATCAGTGGAAGTCTGGTTTTTCGGGGAAGGTGCATCCTGCTCGTCTGATGATGATGTTGGCAGCGTAGTGTCCTGCTTTCACACACTGTTCCAAGTCCTTGTCCTGGACCAGCTCTGACAGGAATCCTGCATGACACACACACACACACTGATTCAACTTTCTCAAGGACCAACTCCAAGGTCCATACAAATATCCCTACAGAAAGCCACCCAAAACGTTCATGCACATAGATAAACACACAAATAAAGACACACTCAGGGACACGTACCTCCTACAAAGGCATCTCCGGCTCCATTTGTGTCCACAATGTCCTTCTGGTCAATCTTCAGCACTGGGAACGTCTCCACCTTGTCACCTCCTTCACACACACATACACACATGGTATATGGGTTGAAAATGGCAGATTTGGGCACTAATAAGCACCTAAATTGGAATGTAGTGGCTGTACAGTATCATGCTATATATGTCAGAACTCTGGCTTTGCGCTTCACAGCGCTGTACAGATATAGGGTCATAATTTGAGCCATTTGCTACTGCAGGAACTGTGAATTATTATGTGTATTATAATTAACAGACATTTTTTGTAGGGGTTAATACATTTTCTGTTTGGGCAAATCAAGTTTAACATTTTAAAGTGAAAATTACCAACTTTAGAAGCCAATTTAAAGCTAAAATACACTACAAGTATGCATTTCTTGCTGTGCAGGAAAATCACAGCAACAAAAGAGTGATCAAGTTAAGATCCTACATCTGTACGGGTGTTGACTGACAGCTGTTCTGAATTTAAGCACTGCGCACCATTTCTTTTGTTGTCAGTGAGGGCAATGACGCAAATTGCGATGACTCAATGTATTTTGAAAGATGAGATGTTGAGAATAAGAGGATTATAATAAATACTGCTTCGATGTCATTACAAGCAAGCCATACCTGTGACTAAATAACTTATGTCATATACAGTGTCAATGTTTATGATCAATGTTTGATGTACAGTTACATGATGATATGATGTCATACTGGGTTGTTCCGAAACAGAATGAGCCCATGTTTGTTTATTGTGAAGAAAATTCACTGCGGCACACGCACCTGAATGCATCCACTCTATACGCACCAAGATTACGATCGGTTTCTCTGAATTGCCTTGTGAAAGCCTAACACTGTAAGATCGTATTTTATAACACAGCTAGTCATGTTGGCAATAGAACAAGCGTTCAAATTATGCCCACCTGACCCAGATTGTGATTTATAATGGACCGTTTTGGGATGACGTAAACAACAGTAATTGTTTGATGGCTGGGATGCAGGGCTGTGTTCCAAACAAAACAACTACAAGTGTGCCTGCTCTAGTTCCTCAAAGGCACAGGTAGGAGAGCTCAAAAAAGTATCTTATAGTTGAAGACTCTTCTTTGAGTCATAAAAGTGCATTGAAATTGCTTAGGAACTGCACACACTTTGTAGATGTGTGTGGCCACTTGGAGACAGACACCAGTTAGTCCTCTCACTCAAACCCTTGTCATTTTTTTGGTCTTATGTTGCACCTACCCCACATTTTCCAGGAATAGTCTTCTGTTATTGAATCAGTGTTTTCAGATTTCATTATCAACAAATGTGGCAAAAAAGTACAGTAAATGTAAAATGCACATAAAATCAACAGTGTAATGTTTGGATTCAGTCTTGCGTCCGGTGAACTGTTGTGTCCTCACCTTTTAGTTGAATCATTTCCCCATGTTTATGCATATTGTTTTCATATTTCTTGTGTAAGAAACATTTCTATTTAGCCTCATACATATAGGCCAATTCCAACAAGTTGCTGAAAGCAAGCTAGGTTCTGCACTCAAATCAGTGTGCGAGTTGTCAGTGTGTGTGCCTGTCAACGTGTGTGTATGTGTGTAGTTACCTTTGGCCATGATGGTTCCGTCCTTCCCCTGAGTAAAGACAACGATTCTCGGTCTCTTCTTGTTGACTTTGGGCAGAGCCTCGGCCTTCTTGGCAATCTCCTCGATGTCCTCGGTCTACAAACACACACCATAGTCACAAACAAGCTATACTAATATACAAGAGTGTGTGTGTGTTTGTGTTTCAAATCGCAGTCCACTCACCTGAAAGCCTTGCTCTTTTGAAAACGTGGCCGCCTCCTGAAAAACAGAAATATCCCATGAGTCGCCATTTACACGGAGTGTACAAAACATTAGGAACACCTGCTGTTTTCATGACATAACTTTCACCTGGATTCACCTGGTTAGTCTATGATCCCTTACTGATGTCCCCTGTTAAATCCCACTTTCATATCAGTGTAGCTAAAGGAGAGGAGACAGGTTAAAGAAGGAATTTTAAGCCCTGCGACATGGATCGTTTATGTGTGCCATTCAGAGGGTGAATGGGCAAGACAAAAGATTTTTAAGTGCCTTTGAAAGGAGTATGGTGTCAAGAACTGCAACGCTCCTGGGTTTTTCAGGCTCAACAGTTGCCCGTGTGTATCAAGAGTGGTCCACCACTCAAAGAACATCCAGGAAACTTCACACAACATGGGCCAGCATCCCTGTGGAACGCTTTCGACACCTTGTGGAGTCCATGCCCACAAATTGAGTCTGAGGGCAAAAGGAAGGTGTTCCTAATGTTTTGTACATTCAGTGTATTTCTCCATGTTGCCCTATCTCGTCTGCCTGTCGGTCTCTCTCTCAATCGTCCTCTCGCTCCCCGTCTGTCTACTTGTGTCTGTTGCCCTTTCTCTGCCTATTTGCCCGTTGGTCTCTTTCTTTCCGTCACTCTCTCCCTGTCACACTTTCTCTCTACCTATCAGTCTGTCTGTCTCTCTCTCTAGAAGTACCTAGATACTGGATAAAGGAATGAATGAGGGTGTGTGTGTGTTTACCGTCTCGTTGCCGAACAGCACATCCACATAGGGCATGACCTCCATGAGGGCGTCTTTGAAGAACTGGGAGATGAAGGGAGCGGAGAGGTTCAGAGTGAACAGCTTGTTGTTCTCAGAAGCGTGTTTGGCCACTTTCAGTATGGACTCCAGAGACACCGTCAGGAAGAAACCCTACAGAGGAGATAATAAAGCCTGTTATCACTACGACACAGCCTGTTGTAATGCTACACCGAGCCTGTAATTATGCTACACAGCATGTTATAATCAATGCTACACAGCCTGTTATAATCCATCCTACACAGCCTGTTATAATAAATCCTACACAGCATGTTATAATCAATGCTACACAGCCTGTTATAATAAATCCTACACAGCATGTTATAATCCATCCTACACAGCCTGTTATAATAAATCCTACACAGCATGTTATAATCAATGCTACACAGCCTGTTATAATAAATCCTACACAGCATGTTATAATCCATCCTACACAGCCTGTTATAATAAATCCTACACAGCATGTTATAATCAATGCTACACAGCATGTTATAATCAATCCTACACAGCATGTTATAATCCATCCTACACAGCCTGTTATAATAAATCCTACACAGCATGTTATAATCAATCCTACACAGCATGTTATAATCAATCCTACACAGTATGTTATAATCAATGCTACACAGCCTGTTATAATCCATCCTACACAGCCTGTTATAATAAATCCTACACAGCATGTTATAATCAATCCTACACAGCATGTTATAATCAATCCTACACAGTATGTTATAATCAATGCTACACAGCATGTTATAATCAATAATACACAGTATGTTATAATCAATGCTACACAGCCTGTAATAATCCATCCTACACAGCCTGTTATAATAAATCCTACACAGCATGTTATAATCAATCCTACACAGCATGTTATAATCAATCCTACACAGTATGTTATAATCAATGCTACACAGCATGTTATAATCAATAATACACAGTATGTTATAATCAATGCTACACAGCCTGTAATAATCCATCCCACACAGCCTGTTATAATAAATCCTACACAGCATGTTATAATCAATCCTACACAGCATGTTATAATCAATAATACACTGTATGTTATAATCAATACTACACAGACGGTTATAATCCATCCTACACAGCCTGTTATAATCCAGCCTACACAGCCTGTTATAATCAATCCTACACAGCATGTTATAATCAATACTACACAGACGGTTATAATCCATCCTACACAGCCTGTTATAATCCATCCTACACAGCCTGTTATAATAAATCCTACACAGCATGTTATAATCAATCCTACACAGCATGTTATAATCAATAATACACAGTATGTTATAATCAATGCTACACAGACGGTTATAATCCATCCTACACAGCCTGTTATAATCCATCCTACACAGCATGTTATAATCAATGCTACACAGACGGTTATAATCCATCCTACACAGCCTGTTATAATCAATCCTACACAGCATGTTATAATCAATAATACACAGTATGTTATAATCAATGCTACACAGCATGTTATAATCACTGCTACACAGCATGTTATAATCAATGCTACACAGACGGTTATAATCCATCCTACACAGCCTGTTATAATCAATCCTACACAGCATGTTATAATCAATCCTACACAGCATGTTATAATCAATAATACACTGTATGTTATAATCAATGCTACACAGCCTGTTATAATCAATGCTACACAGTATGTTATAATCAATGCTACACAGTATGTTATAATCAATGCTACACAGACGGTTATAATCAATAATACACCGTATGTTATAATCAATCCTACACAGCATGTTATAATCAATCCTACACAGCATGTTATAATCAATAATACACAGTATGTTATAATCAATGCTACACAGCATGTTATAATCAATGCTACACAGCCTGTTATAATCAATCCTACACAGCCTGTTATAATCAAGCCTACACAGTATGTTATAATCAATGCTACACAGCCTGTTATAATCCATCCTACACAGCCTGTTATAATCAATCCTACACAGCATGTTATAATCAATAATACACTGTATGTTATAATCAATGCTACACAGCCTGTTATAATCAATGCTACACAGTATGTTATAATCAATGCTACACAGCCTGTTATAATCCATCCTACACAGCCTGTTATAATAAATCCTACACAGCATGTTATAATCAATCCTACACAGCATGTTATAATCAATCCTACACAGTATGTTATAATCAATGCTACACAGCATGTTATAATCAATAATACACAGTATGTTATAATCAATGCTACACAGCCTGTTATAATCCATCCTACACAGCCTGTTATAATAAATCCTACACAGCATGTTATAATCAATAATACACTGTATGTTATAATCAATACTACACAGACGGTTATAATCCATCCTACACAGCCTGTTATAATCCAGCCTACACAGCCTGTTATAATCAATCCTACACAGCATGTTATAATCAATACTACACAGACGGTTATAATCCATCCTACACAGCCTGTTATAATCCATCCTACACAGCCTGTTATAATAAATCCTACACAGCATGTTATAATCAATCCTACACAGCATGTTATAATCAATAATACACAGTATGTTATAATCAATGCTACACAGACGGTTATAATCCATCCTACACAGCCTGTTATAATCAATCCTACACAGCATGTTATAATCCATCCTACACAGCCTGTTATAATAAATCCTACACAGCCTGTTATAATAAATCCTACACAGCATGTTATAATCAATGCTACACAGCCTGTTATAATAAATCCTACACAGCCTGTTATAATCCATCCTACACAGCCTGTTATAATAAATCCTACACAGCATTTTATAATCACTCCTACACAGCATGTTATAATCAATCCTACACAGCCTGTTATAATAAATCCTACACAGCATGTTATAATCAATCCTACACAGCATGTTATAATCAATCCTACACAGTATGTTATAATCAATGCTACACAGCATGTTATAATCAATAATACACAGTATGTTATAATCAATGCTACACAGCCTGTTATAATCCATCCTACACAGCCTGTTATAATAAATCCTACACAGCATGTTATAATCAATACTACACAGACGGTTATAATCCATCCTACACAGCCTGTTATAATCCATCCTACACAGCCTGTTATAATAAATCCACAGTAGCATTGATTATAACATGCTGTGTAGCATTGATTATAACAGGTGCTGTTAGCATTGATTATAACAGGCTGTGTAGCATTGATTATAACATACAGTTGTATTATTGATTATAAACATGCTGTTAGGATTGATTATAACAGGCTGTGTAGATGGATTACTAACGCTGTGTAGGATGGTTATACATAGTGTTAGTATTATTATAACAGGCTGGTAGGATGGATTTAACATGCTGTGTAGCATTGAGTATAACAGGCTGTGTAGCATTGATTATAACATACTTGTATTATTGATTATAACATGCTGTGTAGGATTGATTATACATGCTGTGTAGATGGATTATAACAGGCTGTGTAGCATTGATTATAACTACTGTGGATTATTGATTATAACATGCTGTGTAGCATTGATTATAACATACTGTGTAGGATGATTATAACCTGCTGTGGAGATTGATTATAACATGCTGTGTAGGATTTATTATACAGGCTGTGAGGATGGATTATAACAGGCTTAGTAGATTGATTATACAGGCTTTGTAGCATGGAATTATAACATACTGTGTAGCATTGTTTATAACAGCTGTGCGTAGTTGATTATAACATACTGTGTATTGAATTATAACATGCTTAGTAGCATTGATTATAGACATGCTGTAGCATTGATTATAACATACTGTGTAGCATTGTTTAACAGGCTGCGTAGTTATTGATTATAACATACTGTGTAGCATAGATTATAACAGCTTGTAGCATGATTATAACAGCGTGTAGCATGTTATACGGTTTAGTAGCATTGATTATAACAGCTGTGATAATTGATTATAACAGCTTAGTAGCATTGATTATAACAGGCTTTGTAGCATGATTATACATACTGTGTACATGTCTAAGATGGTATATTGATATAACATACTGTGTAGCATGATTATAACAGCCTTGTAGCATTGATTATAACAATCTGTGTAGTATGGTTATAACATACTATGTAGACATGGATTATAACGGTTTAGTAGTAAAAAACATTGATTATAACATACTGTGTATTATTGATTATAACATACTGTAGCATTGGTTATAACAGGTGTGCGTAGCATGATTATAACATACTGTGTAGCAGATAAACGTTTAGTAGCATGTGTATAACATGCTGTGTATTATTGATTTACATATGTGACATTGGTTATAACAGGCTGCGTAGTATTGATTATAACATCTGTGTAGCATGATTATAACAGGCTTAGTAGCATTGATTATAAATCTGTGTAGCATTGGTTATAACAGGCTGTGTAGCAGTATAACAGGTTAGTATCATTGATTATAACAGGCTGTGTAGCATTGATTATAACAGGCTGTGTATTATTGATTATAACAGGCTGTGTAGCATTGATTATAACATCTGTGTAGTATTGATTATAACATGCTGTGTAGGCATTGATTATAACATGCTGTGTATTATTTTTATAATGGCTGTGTAGCATGATTATAACATACGTTGTAGTATTGATTATAACATGTTGTAGCATTGATTATAACATACTGTGTATTATTGATTATAACAGGCTGTGTAGCATTGATTATAACAGGCTGTGTAGCATTGATTATAACATGCTGTGTAGCATTGATTATAACATGCTGTGTAGCATTGATTATAACAGGCTGTGTAGGATGGATTATAACAGGCTGTGTAGGATGGATTATAACATAGTGTATTATTGATTATAACAGGCTGTGTAGGATGGATTATAACATGCTGTGTAGCATTGATTAACGGCTGTTACTGATTATACATACAGTGTATTATTGATTATAACATGCTGTGTAGGATTGATTATAACAGCTGTGTAGGATGGATTATAACATGGTGTAGCATTGATTATAACATCTGTGTAGGATTGATTATACGCTGTAGGTTCTAAAATGCTGTAGCATTGATTATAACATGCTGTGTAGCATTATTATAACATACTGTGTATTATGATTATAACATCTGTGTAGGATTGATTATAACATGCTGTGTAGGTTGATTATAACATGCTGTGTAGGATTGATTATAACTACGTGTATTATTGATTATAACCTGGTAGCATGATTATAACATACTGTGTAGCATTGATTATAACATACTGTGTAGCATTGATTATAAACAGGCTGTGTAGCATTGATTATACATACAGTGTATTATTGATTATAACATGCTGTGTAGGATTGATTATAACATGCTGTGTAGGATTGATTATAACAGGCTGTGTAGGATGGATTATAACCGTCTGTGTAGCATTATTAAACATGCTGTGTAGCATTGATTATAACATGCTGTGTAGCATTGATTATACATACTGTGTTTATTGGATTATAACATGCTGTGTAGGATGATTTAACAGGCTGTGTAGGATGGATTATAACCGTCTGTGTAGCATTGATTATAACATGCTGTGTAGCATTGATTATAACATGCTGTGTAGCATTGATTATAACATACTGTGTATTATTGATTATAACATGCTGTGTAGACTGATTATAACAGGCTGTGTGGAGGGATTAAACGTCTGTGTAGCTTGATTATACACTGTGTAGGATTGATTAAACAGGCTGTGTAGGATGGATTAATACCGCTGTGTAGCATTGATTATAACAGTGCTGTGTAGGATTGTTATAACAGGCTGTGTAGGATGGATTAAACAGGCTTGTAGGATGATTATAACGTCTGTGTAGTATTGATTATAACATGCTGTGTAGGATTTATTTATAACAGGCTGTGTAGGATGGATTATAACAGGCTGTGTAGGATGGTATATAACTCTGTGTAGTATTGATATATAACATGCTGTGTAGGATTGATTATAACAGGCTGTGTAGGCTGGATTATAACAGGCTGTGTAGGATGGATTATAACCGTCTGTGTAGTATTGATTATAACATACAGTGTATTATATTATAACATGCTGTGTATGATTGATTATAACATGCTGTGTAGGATTTATTATAACAGGCTGTGTAGGATGGTATTATACAGGCTGTGTAGCATTGATTATAACATACTGTGTATTATTGATTATAACATGCTGTGTAGCATTGATTATAACATACTGTGTAGGATTGATTATAACATGCTGTGTAGGATTGATTATAACATGCTGTGTAGGATTTATTATAACAGGCTTGTAGGATGGATTATAACAGGCTGTGTAGCATTGATTATAACATACTGTGTAGCATTGATTATAACAGTCTGTGTAGCATGATTATAACATACAGTGTATATTGATTATAACATGCTGTGTAGGATGGATTATAACAGGACCTGTGTAGGCTTGATTATAACAGGCTGTGTAGGATTGATTATAACAGGCTGTGTAGCATTGTATAACTGCTGTGTAGCATTGATTATAACATACTGTGTATTATGATTATAACATGCTGTGTAGGATTGATTATAACATGCTTTGATGATTAACATGCTGGTAGGATTGATTATAACATACGGTGTATTATTGATTATAACCGTCTGTGTAGCATTGATTATAACATACTGTGTAGCATTGATTATAACATACTGTGTAGCATTGATTATAACAGGCTGTGTAGCATTGATTATAACATACAGTGTATTATTGATTATAACATGCTGTGTAGGATTGATTATAACATGCTGTTAGGATTGATTATAACAGGCTGTGTAGGATGGATTATAAACCGTCTGTGTAGCATTGATTATAACATGCTGTGTAGCATTGATTATACCATGCTGTGTAGCATTGTATTATAACATGCTGTGTAGT
>NC_052328.1:5619530-5744484 GCF_016432855.1 Salvelinus namaycush | reverse complement strand
TGAAGTGTGTAGGGCCCTTTAGTCCACACAAACGTTACAACCTATTAATACGGGATTCACTTATGACTGCAGTTCCATTTCTCTTCTGTGCAAATCACTATCAATTGGGGAAATGAATATCCTTGTGGCCAAAAGTTCTGAGAATGACACAAATATATTTCCACAAAGTTTGCTGCTTCAGTGTCTTTAGATATTTTGTCAGATGTTACTATGGAATACTGACGTATAATTACAAGCATTTCATAAGTGTCAAAGACTTTTATGACAATTACATGAAGTTGATGCAAAGAGTCAATAGTGGCAGTGTTGACCCTTCTTTTCAAGACCTCTGCAATCTGCCCTGGCATGCTGTCAATTAACTTCTGGCGCAAATGCAGCATCATTTTCTCACACAGTTGTAGGTACTTGAGTTTTGGAACAAACTATATACGATGCTCCTTCGCTCTGTTTGCATGAAGTGTGTAGCCTCCTTAAGACGAGTATTATTCCTGAATATTTTTATTTATTATTCATGTTTTTTTCCCTAAAGGAACATTGAGGAAATCCTTGCAGCGAAAGGGGAGAAAGTGAAGAGGGTAGAAGAAGAGACGGCCTTCGAGATTGTTATAGATGAGTCCAGCAAGGATACAACACAGACTGCTCAATATGCAAAGAAACCTTCACCAGAGTCTGATGACTCAGGGAAATCATGACTAACTCTCTGTGGGTGTGTGTGCGCGCATACATGCATTTGTCGATGGACTGATCACAACAAGGACACCATTCTCTATGAGGGAGAAATAGCTATTACTAAGTAAATGCAACACTTCTTTTGATATTTCTATCTCCATATTGTTTTCATAAGATATTGATCATTTCTTATCACACTATTTTATACCAACTGAACACTACTGCCAGAATATTCCTTGGGTTTACACCAATCTTACTACTACTGCACTGATCACAATCAAACAGAAAAGGCTGATGCGTGCAATTCATTTTTATTGTAAAGTTGTATGATATAAAGCAGGAAGAATTAACATCCAAAAGCCCATTTAGGGCCATGGCAAACTGCCTATCATAGACCCTCTCCCTCTTCCTCCATGGTGTCCTCCAGCAGCTCATGAAAGCAATGCTGTCAATCCACATGGAAGCAGAACATCCTGTAAAACAATTATCCCGTCAGGAATGAATCAAACAGTCATTGAACGAATGGGATTCACAGTAATACATTTGTCTGAGAATTTTCAATCATGAACCCCAGTTCTGGAGCCCCTATCCTCTCATCACAAGCCCAAGCACTTACCTCATCTGCTCTTCTGTGTTTTCCTCTTCCTGCCTCCCTCCCTTACATCCTTTCCTATTGATGCTTCAACAGATCTGTTTCTTTGGCTGCTCTTTTCATCTATCTCAGACTTGAACAGGCTTGGAAAGAGGACAAAAGGAAACCAAAGCAACTTTAAAAGAGAAGTAGAAGAGGCAGACTTTAGTTCTTTTTGACATGTCTGTTGGCTCTTTTTCCTGTGCTCTTGGTCTTCTCCTTTTCTTCTCATCCTTAGTTATTTAGATAGTTATTTTGGCCATATGTCCATCGGAATTCTAGTTCAATCTCCTCTCTTTTACTCTTATAAAATGTTTTCACCTCTTTTTTCTGGGTCTCTGTTTATCTTGCCTCCCCCCTTGTGTTTTCCATTACTTTCTTTTGATCCACTCAGCTCTTTACTGCTAATCTCATTTACCTTTTATCCCATGGTCCTTCCTGATTCTGTCCATCAGAACTTGAATTCTGTATCTTCTACTGACCTCCTGATAAACCACTCTGGTCTCCCTTCCTCCTCTCTCATGTTTCCTCCTCTTCACCCTCATGCCTGGCTTCCTTATAATATTTTCCTCCTTTTGCTTATTTTCTCATTTTTTTTGTTAGTATTTTCTTTTGTCATCTACTCAAAAGTTGTCAATGCCTCATCCGCCGCTTTCTTCTGCTTCTTCTTTGTTCTCCTCTTCGCAGACTGTGCGTGAGCGGTCTCTGGACGCTGCTCCCTCTCTTCCCTCCGCACAGAGGCGTCCGATGTAGATGCTGTGACCTCGTATGCCACCACCTGTTTTGCTCTCTGTGTCTGCCCTTTTTTCTGACACAGCGCACGCCTCTTTTCTCTTTCAATCTGTGCATTCCTCTCTTCTCTCTCATACAGTTTCTCCATCTCCATCTTGAACCTGGCCTCGTGATCTTTTATTCTTTGAAGCTCTGCTTTCTTCTTATCCTCGTCCCGTATCCTTGTCTGCCTTTTCTGTTCCTCCTTCTCTTGTTCCTGCTGTATCTTCAATGTCCTTTTCTGTTCCTCTTTCCTCCTCTTCTCTTCTTTCTCTCGTGCCTTTTGCTGCATCTCCAACACCTTCATTCTCTCCTTTTCCCTGTTCCTCTCCTCCTCCATCCTCTTTTTCTCCATCTTTTTCTCTTCCTCTGCCCTCTTTTTCTCTTCTTTTGCACGGGCCTTCTGTTGCATCTCCTGCTTCTTTCTTTCTTTTTTCTTTCTTTTTTTCTCTTGCTCTTGTCTCTTTTTCTCATGTTCGATCTTTAGTTTCATCTCTGCCTTCTCCCTTTTCCTCTGCTCCTCTAACTTGTTTTTTTCCATATTTTCTGTCCTTTTCCTTTCCTCCTCATTCAATTTCTTCTGTCTCTTTTCCCACTTTTTGAGCTCTTCGTCCCTGGCTTTTTCCTTCCTCCTTTCAATCTTCATCATCTCTTCATTTCTCTTAGCCTCGTCCTTGAAATATTTGATCCTGTCTGCGTAGCTCATGGCATTAAGTTCGTCTTTCCCTCTGCTTGCCATCATAGACAATGCATTGGCGGTTGCATATCTCCCTTCCATTTTACCACTATCAATCTCCTTCCTGTCCCTCTCACCATAAGGTTCCCGGTGTAGACATCTCTGCTGTTGTCCACTCATGCTCTCCTCACTTTCACTACTCCCCTCCTGACTTGTGACCTCACTCACACTCTGAGACACATCATCCTCAGACGAGCACGAGGGAGTCACAGCCTTCTCAGTGATGACGCGGAGCGCCTTGATGTAGTCAGCTTCTGTGTTCACCCTGTGAGCGAGCGGGCACAGCTCCTCGTAAATGGACTTCCATGTGAGTGACTCCTCACAAACGTCGTCAGGCAGGTATAGATCAGATGATTGCCTCTTGAGCACATTCACAACCTCTGCCAGGTCCTGCTGGGTGTCCCCCTGAGTGTCCTCTCGGGCGGCCAATGGCGTGGCGTCTGGGCTGGCCGGGCGCTCGGTGGCTGTGGCAGGGGTATTGGATTGTTCTACTGCTGAGGAGCAGGAGGCCTCAGTGTCATCGTTCTTGTCATCGTTGTTTACCCTTTTCTTCAGAATCTCTTCCTTTCTCTTTTGGGCCATCCTCTCTTTCAGCTGTGCTTTATACATATTCGCAATTTCTGCGCCTCTCCGTTGAACTTCCTCAGACAATTCCTCAGGCAATGCAATCTCTGGCCTGTTGACCTCATCCTTAACCTTTTCCTGGCCAGTCAATGAGGACCTGGGGTGGACGTGCGGATGGGTCTGTCTCATCCGGGCAGGAGGGCCGGAAGCCAGGGGGTGGGATGGGACAGCAAATCGGTGTGAAGCGTGTGGGTGTGACGTCTTGAACTGAGAAGGAGGCCATTTATCAGGGGAGGTGCAGCTCTGTGTGTCCAGAGGGGGAAAGATTGAGTGTTTCTTAGATGGGTCCTTCTGGGTGCCGGCAGCATGCTGGTCAGGCTCCGATTGGCTGTTGGCGAGGTACCTATGGAGGTTGTACCAGGGGAAAGCTGGCAGTGTCGGGGAGACGGGACAAAGAATGGAGGAGGTGGAGCGCTGCTTGATCACCTCTTTATCCACCCCAATCTGTATGATGACAGACACATTTGTATTACTTAAAAGCTTGATGGTGATTGTTATTACCATCTTAAAACAATTACATGTGTATGGGTAATAAATATCATAGAGAAAACATGTTTTATTACTGTATATTAGCCTATTAGGAAAATGAACTTTTGGAATCATTCCAATTCAGAAATTCTTCCATTCTTTTTCAACTTTTGTCTAAGAATTCAGACCTTCCTAAGAATACTACCATTGCAGAATGCAGACCTTCTTAAGAATACTACCAGTGCAGAATGCAGACCTTCCTGAGAATACTACCAGTGCAGAATGCAGACCTTCCTGAGAATACTACCAGTGCAGAATGCAGACCTTCCTCTGAATACTTCCAGTGTTCCGTTTTTTTCTTGCCTTCTTATTTCACTATTCTATCTATTTAGATCTCATTTCTGTGTATCAGGATTGGGAACATCTAAAGCAACTACAGTATATCTACTTATATGAAAGTCTGATTAAAGAAAACTGCTCTTGTTACCTCCTCCAAGAGTTGGTGCAGCCTAAATATTTCTCCATACAGCGCCTTAATCTCCCTTATGTTTCCTCGCTCAGTTCTCCATGTCTCTCTAGCCAATCTCCAATGGGCGAGGTCAAGGTCATGGATATCCTCCCGCATGCCTAGTTCAACCTGGGTTCCCTTCTCATTTAGTCTCTTCTTTTTCCTCTTCTTCTGGGTTGAATCGGTGTTCTCCTTGCCCTGCCTACACACCTTTAGGGCAGTAGGGATATTGAGAATAGAACATGGTATATTTTATTATACTCATTGGATTATTATGTGCCTTCCATTGTATTTCATTGATATACAATATCAATAAGGTATAATGTTGACACTAGATCAAGCCGTAGTTAGTACAAAGTTTACACTGATTGGCCATACATGATTAGTCTGGACCACTTTAGTGGGTCGTAGATTTAGCCTGCAGATGGGACTTACATTAAGGCTGGGGAGTTGTGAGGCTGGTGTGTTCTGGGCCTGTGGAGTTCAGTAGTTTCTGTGCAGAAATCGTCCTGTGCAGTCCGCTTTGCCCATGGCTAGAAATGAAAATGATGACAAACATGCAGTCAGTAATGAGGTTATCGTGATACAAGTTTGTTATTTTCAATCCTAGAAAAGCTCATAGGTCTATATGTCAAAGTGATGATTTTAAATCACTGGAGTTTTGACTATGAGGGTGGTGAGAGAAAAGAGATTCTAACCATTCTTATGATGATCCTTGGGAAGGAGAACTTTCCCATAGTTCCTTCAATTACAGTAATCCTGAAAAAGATACAACATGGCTTCAAAATATTATTATATTATTTAAATCATCTAAATTAAACTGTGTCACAAAGTAGGCCTTTTCACACTAAATCACAAGTGGTCACAACTACTTACCAATCACTTAAAAAATAACCATCAAAAATATAGAAATGATTTTGACCCTGAATTGAACTTGTAAGTGTTGCTGTAATGTGACAGTAACGCTATGTCAAACCATTTAGGCTGTCATCATAACAGTAAATACAATCATTTATGACATCACAATTGTGATGTAATGTGGTGCCATGGGAGACCACCCCCACCCTGACAGACAGCAAACACCAGAGCCACATAGGCCTGTTAACCAATTTATCCACTTCTATGTTTGAAATACAGTATATTTAGTACTAGTAAGCTCATAAACATAGTAAAAACCACACTGTAGCAATGTGTATCACTTCACAGCTACTGTACATGATGCATCATGAGTGGTTGTCCTCTGATGGGACACTATTCCCTACATAGTGTACTACTTTTGACCATGGTTGATAATGTACTTTATAGGGTTGATTTGGGATGCACCTAGAACTATGTAAAAAGTACCTTTGTTCGTCCTCACAATCAATTTTGCGTTGACATTAAATCATTTTTACTAAGTGAAATTTATGGGACAACAAGAAAGAAATGTATTCATAATAAAAACTGTACATCATTTTTTACGTTTTTGCAGAGGAGGTCTTAGTCCATTTGTCCCATGGAAGAGCTGCAGTGTGCAGGCTTTTGTACCAGCCCAACACTAACATACCAGATTCAGCTTTTTGTGGTCTGGAGTGAAGACCGTATAGAATAACTATTGACATTTAGTATTTTATTAGGTACTGCCTAAGCAGCAGCTACTCTTCCTGGGGTCCACACAACATGAAACGCTATATAACATTTAATAGACAGAACAACATTAGTTTAAAATAAGTATAGTCTTTCATACATTTATGCCTTAACGTTCCATTTATCATGTACTTATTAAAACGGAAATACTGCAGCCATTCATTTCCCCATCCATTGCAACCCTTTTCTCTACTGTTGAAATTGCTTTGTCTAAGCAGGTCCTGATAGCCTAATATCATAGCAGCCTTGAATCATGATATCCTAATCTCACAGCACCAGTTCTGTAAACACCAGAGAGAATCTTACACCAGTAACCATCAGTGTTCTTCAGTTTGAGACCAATACTATGCATAACTATGTATTTTATACACTCATTTCCAATTATGTAGAATTTAACTGAATTTGTTAACTCCTGCGAATTTCCCCTAGCGTGACTGCAGCAACCTTGTTCACTAACTTTACCTGACGCGAATAACTCTACATTGTCATCTACAGTTACCACCTGTAATGGGTATCCTGGTGTAAAATATACCTTTTACAGTTGCCACCCGTAATGGGTATCCTGGGATAACATGTAAGCTCGTTTTTGAGGGCAGTTTTGTTACATTACCACCCGCAATGGGTTTCATTAGGTAAGATTAAATATTCATGCCTTGAATCCTGTAGAGTTTCCTCCTGCTAGAGGTTCAACTTAATGGTTTCCATCTCAACTTGTCTACATTTCCATTTTCATTCCCTTATATCACATTCACACCCAGCAGTGTCCACCAGTCACATCTGCCTCTTGTAACTCTTTTAACATCCAGGAAAAGAAGATAACTTTAAGGTGAAGAAAGGAGACACTCAGGACCTGCCCTATGACTACGACTCCATAATGCACTACGGAACGTCAGTCACACTCCTCTCCTCCTTATTCCCACTAAAGTCCTAATTTTACTCACCTTGTTTTTAAACTGCTGGCAATAAGTAAATATTAGTTTTACTGGGCCTGTGTACAGTATCCAGCTCCAGTAACATTTCCCGGTGCGTACCCAATGGTTCCCTATTTAGGTCACTTTTTTACCTGGGCTCTGGTCAAACTATGTGCACTATATTGGGAATAGGGTGGCATTGTGACGCAGTCCTTGTGTTAAAGTAGCAAGTCTGGTTTCTCCTGGCAGATACTACTTCTCATCAAACCGGAACCCCACTATTGGCTCCAAGAAGAGTGGAGTCCAGATTGGACAGAGAAATCACCTGAGCCCCCTGGACATAACACACCTTAACAAACTCTATCAATGTGGTAAAGACATGCACACACAGAGACAGGAAAAATATCAGAGTTGGGCTGCCTTTTTAAATGCAGTCATTCTCGTGCTGTATTCTAACCATGTTCATGTCCTGTCTTTCACAGAATAACAATGCACAGTTTAGCATTTATTACACCATCGAAGATTTCAACACCGCTGCTGTCGACTGAAGATTCCAACACAAATGGCACTGACATTTTAACTTCTCAACAATGAATAAGTTGAACTAGTCCCTTAAAGCTTTCTGATGTATTATACGTGTGTTCAGCAGCAGGCAGTAGTTTAATTTGTCCTGTGTGCTCTTGCTGCCTTGAATTAGGCCTATTCCACTGCACTTGTCTTGGAAATAAATACAATGACCTAGACTGAAAAGAATCCAGTCAGTGTGATGTTTCTTGCAGTGTTCTATTTCATTCTATAATGGACCTTCTCAGCTATGCTCATCATACATCCCAAGGTGGGATCAGAGATGAAGTAGATCTAGCATAGCAGGAGAGACGACTTAAATTAATGGTGATTAAGGTATAAAACTTGGCTGACTAGCTAGGCAACAAATTATTTAAAAACGATGACGCTGTAACACAGGACTTAGACAGCAGGGATCATAGACTCACCAAAATCAGAATGTCGCCCTCTGGAAGGGTGTACTACGAAACAGGTTTGAGTTGACGAGAACTTTGGTAAACTCTTGAGCTCAATTCAGGATAACCGGTACCATGAACGTGGCCCACCTTTTAGCATGGAATACTTAACAAATATACATAAAGATGTATACACACACTACCGTTCAAAAGTTTGCGGTCACTTAGAAATATCCTTGTTTTTGACAGCCTTTTTTGTCCATTAAAATTAAGTGATCAGAAATAGTGTAGACAATGTTGTAAATAACTATTGTAGTTGGAAAGGGCAGGTTTTTAGTGGAATATCTACAGTTGAAGTCGGAAGTTTACATACGCCTTAGCCAAATACATTTAAACTCTGTTTTAAACAATTCCTGACATTTAATCCTAGTAAAAATTCCTTGTCTTAGGTTAGTTAGGATCACCACTATAGTTTAAGAATGTGAACTGTCAGAATAATCAAGATTTATTTCAGTTATATTTCTTTCACGTTCCCAGTGGGTCAGAAGTTTACATACACTCAATTAGTATTTGGTAGCATTGCCTTGAAATTGTTTAACTTGGGTCAAACATTTCGGGTAGCCTTCCACAAGCTTCCCACAATAAGTTGGGTGAATTTTGGCCCATTCCTCCTGACAGAACTGTTGTAACTGAGTCAGGTTTGTAGGCCTACTTGCTCGCACATGCTTTCTCAGTTCTGCCCACAAATTTTCTATAGGATTGAAGTCAGGGCTTTGTGATGGCCAGTCCAATACCTTGACTTTGTCATTAAGCTATTTTGCCACAACTTTGGAAGTATGCTTGGGGTCATTGTCCATTTGGAAGACCCATTTGCGACCAAGTTTTAATGTCCTGACTGATGTCTTGATGTTTCTTCAATATATCCACATACTTTTCCTTACTCATGCAGCCATCTAATTTGTGAAGTTCACCAGTCTCTCCTGCAGCAAAGCACCCCCACAACATGATGCTGCAACCCCCGTGCTGCACGGTTGGGATGGTGTTCTTTGGCTTGCAAGCCTCCCCCTTTCTCCTCCAAACAGTTTTATTTTTGTTTCATCAGAGCAGAAGACATTTCTTTAAAAAGTGCAGTCTTTGTCCCCATGTGCAGTTGCAAACCGTAGTCTGGCTTTTTTATGGCGGTTTTGGAGCAGTGGCTTCTTCCTTGCTGAGCGGCCTTTCAGGTTATGTTGAGATAGGACTCGTTTTACTGTGGATATAGATACTTTGTAAATGTTTCCTCCAGCATTTTCACATGGTCCTTTGCTGTTGTTCTGGGATTGATTTGCACTTTTCACACAAAAGGACACTTATCTCTAGGAGACATAACACTTCTCCTTCCTGAGCAGTATTTTATGTTCATCCGTTATTTTTCCAGGTAAGTTCACTGTGAACACATTCTCATTTACAGCAACAACCTGGGGAATAGTTACAGGGGAGAGGAGGATAAATGAGTTAATTGTTAACTGGGGATTATTATGTGACTGTGGTGGTTTGAGAATTTAGCCAGGACACTGGGGTTAACACCCCTATTCTTAGGATAAGTGCCATGCGATCTTTAATGACCTCAGAGAGTCAGGACACCCGTTTAAAGTCCCATCCGAAAGACGGCACCCTACACAGGGAAGTGCCCTGGGGTATTGGGATATTTATTTTTTTTAGACCAGAGGAAGGAGTGCCTCCTACTGGCCCTCCAACACCACTTCCAGCAGCATCTGGTCTCCCATCCAGGGACTGACCAGGACCAACCCTGCTTAGCTTCAGAAGCAAGCCAGCAGTGGTATGCAGGGTGGTATGCTGCTGGCTATAAGTAGGCCTTGGTATGAAGGCTGTGTGGTCCCATGGTGTTTGTACTTGCATACTATTGCTTGTACAGATGAACGTGGTACCTTCAGGCATTTGGAAATTGCTCCCAAAGATAAACCAGACTTGTGGAGGTCTAGATTGTTTTTTCTGAGGTCTTGGCTGATTTCTTTTGATTTTCATCCACATACATCCACAGGTACACCTCCAATTGACTCAAAAGATGTCAATTAGCCTATCAGAAGCTTCTAAAGCCATGACATCATTTTCTGGAATTTTCCAAGCTGTTTAAAGGCACATTCAACTTAGTGTATGTAAACTTCTGACCCACTGGAATTGTGATACAGTGAATTATAAGTGAAATAATCTGTCTGTAAACAATTTTTTGAAAAATTACTTGTGTCATGTACAAAGTAGATGTCCGAAAGTAGATGTCCGACATGCCAAAACTATAGTTTGTTAACAAGAAATTTGTGGAGTGGTTGAATACAAGTTTTAATGACTCCAACCTAACTGTATGTAAACTTCCGACTTCAACTGTATATATATTCGTATTCCGAGCTCTGACATTGCTCGTTCTGATACTTCTTAATGTCTTCATTTTTATTTTGAGGGATTTGTGTGAATTGTTTTGTATTGTTAGGGAAACTTCACTGTTTGAGATAGAAACATAAGCATTCAGCTGCACCTGCGATTACATCTGCAAAATATGTTACGCGACCAATACAATTTGATTTGATTTGAGATTTTATAGCGGATGCAGCGACATGCTTATTTTACAAGCTCCTAACAATACAGAAAAAAGTTAGGTACACAAATAATAAAATAAATAAAAATGGACAAGAAATCAAGAAATGTCGGGGAAAAATCCATTACCAACCCAAATAGCACTGTAACAGTAGTCCGAATGCAATCCATACGTACCTACACCGGATGAATTTACACAAGATATCCTAGGCATGATATGTATAGCAGTAGATATATTAAAGTGAGCTATGTCAAGAATCCAGTATATAAATAAATATGCGGTGAGTATAAACAGTGTAACTAAAATGCCATGTACAGTAATAGAAATATTAGAATGAGCTATGTCGAGACAACATTATATAAATAGACAGTACAAACCCCATAGGAAAATGTATGGAATTTCAGGAAATTAGCTTCAAGGATATAAGTAATATATATGTGAATGGTGTGTATAGACATTATGAACAATATGTTAATAGAAAAGGTGAGTATAGCGGTATTTACAGCATGAGCCATGACCAGAACACAGTATATACTGTATAAAGTGTGTTAAATAGTGTGTAAACATGATTAAAGTGACCAATGTTGACTATATGTACATAGGGCAGCGGGATCTAAGGTGCAGGGTAGAGTACCGGGTGGTTGCCGGCTAGTGACAGTGTCTGAGGTTCAGGGCAGGATACTGGGCGGAGACAAGCTAGTGGTGACTGTTAAACATTCTGATGGCCTGGAGATAGAATCTGTTTATCAGTCTCTCAGTCCCCGCTTTGATGCACCTGTACTGTCTACGCCTCCTAGAAGGTAGCGGGGTGAACAGGCCGTGGCCCGGGTGGCTGGAGTCCTTGACGATGTTCTTGGCATTTCTGTGACACCGGTTGCAGTAGATGTCCTGGAGGATAGGCAGTGTGCCCCAGATGATGCGATGGGCTGTCCACACTACCCTCTGGAGAGCCCTGCGGTCTCTGACGGTGCAGTTGACGTACCAAGCGGTGATACTGCCCGACAGGATGCTCTGTATAAATTTGTGAGGGTCTTAGCGGCCAAGACAAATTTCTTCAGCCTCCTGAGGTTGAAGAGGCGCTGTTGTGCCTTCTTCACCACACTGTCTGTGTGAAGGGACCATTTCAGGTCGTCAGTGATGTGTGCGCCGAGAAACTTGAGACTTTTTACCTTCTCCACAGCGGCCCCGTCTATGTGGGTGGGGGAGTGCTCTCTCTGCTGTCTCCTGTTGTCCACAATCAGCTCCTTCGTTTTGTTGACGTTGAGGGAGAGGTTATTTTCCTTTCACCACTCCGCCACGGCATTCACCTCCTTCCTGTTAAGCTGTCTCGTTGTTGTTGGTAATCAGGCCTACCACTGTTGTGTCGTCAGCAAACTTCATGATTGAGTTGGAGACGTGCATGGCCACACAGTCATGGATGAACAGGAGTGGGCTGAGCACGCACTCATGTGGGCCCCTGTGTTGAGGAGTTGTTGCCTATCTTCACCACTTGGTGTCGGCCTGTCAGGAAGTCCAGGACCCAGTTGCACAGGGAGGGTTTCAGACCGTAACTAGCCTCTCAAAGCACTTCATGATTACAGAAATAAGTGCTACGGGGAATAAACATTTAGTTCAGTTACCTTCGCTTTCTTGGGTACAGGAACGATGGTAGACATCTTGAATCAAGTGGGGACAAAAGACTGGGTTTGTGAGAGAAGGCTGTAAACACTCCAGCCAGCTGGTCTGCACATGCTCTGAGGATGCCGCTTGGGATGCTGTCTGGGCCGGCAGCCTTGCTAGTCTTAACCCGCATACATGTCTTACTCACATTGGCCACAGAGATCAGGAGCACATAGTCCTCGTGAGTGCTGGGGACCCATGTTGGCGGCTCATGTTATTATCCTCAAAGCAGGCGAAGAAGGTGTTTAGCTAGAAGCGAGGCGATGGTGTCGGCGATGTGGCTGGCTTTGCCTTTATTCACAAGATCTATTCATGAGATGAATGCCAATCAAGAAGATTCTATTCTTATGCCTTTCCTAACTTGTAGGCTAGTAATGAACGTGTTATTACAGAAGTGTCCACGAGTGGACAGACTTTCAGTGTAAACTTGACCCTTTGATCGCCAAAGTCCAGGATGCATAAAGGTAACAAGGTAACAAGCATTTCACTACACACGCAATAACATCTGCTAAACACGTGTATGTGACCAATACTTGTTTTGAATTGCGCCTGGCTGAGAAATCGAAATAATTTGTTAGGCTATACAAACTGTACATTTAGGAAATGACCCATTAACTTAGGTTATTTTAAATAATTTGCAGTGGAGTTATAGTGTTTCCATAACAATGAAGTTATTTAATACACGTTGAACAAATCTCTCCTGACTACTTTCAACCAGAGGGAAGCAGCATTGTATTCTTTATCCCTAGCATGCGATTACCAGCCTAGATACCGGAAGCGACGGCAATGGGAGTGAGTAAGAGTGCGCGTTGTAGGAGAAAAAGACGAGTTCCAGGCACCGGAGACTCATGTGGGTTCAGGACTGACCAGGTCTTTTGATCGGATTTCTAGGTGGACGGCTCATAAGAGAGAGGTGGAGTACGAAATCAACCAAAATATTGGGAATATTAATCTAGTATTTGCACAGACTACAAGAAGAACATGGGATATATGGCAAACTTGTTTTCCAAATTTATCTAACTATTCAGTCATATCTAAACAGTGCT
Organism: Salvelinus namaycush; assembly: GCF_016432855.1. Classification (NCBI taxonomy): domain Eukaryota; kingdom Metazoa; phylum Chordata; class Actinopteri; order Salmoniformes; family Salmonidae; genus Salvelinus; species Salvelinus namaycush. The sequence goes on along the minus strand of NC_052328.1, from coordinate 5,731,286 downwards.
CTTTTACGTGGTTGTCTTCCCTCTTCGTATTCCCGGAGAGGTGGTTGAAGTAGGTTGTCATACCTTCCATACCTTCTGCTCGACCTGCATAGGTTGTGCTCTTTTGGCGCAGACGTGCGGAGTTCCTTGTTTTCCTTTTGTCGCTACAGTCTCTAGTACCAAGTAGCTTACAATCATGGAACTATCTACGAAGAATGACCGACAACGGCGAGAAGGCAATACAAACTCTGAGGTTACCAACACCAGAAAGCCACCGGTGGCTACTTTCCTCTCAATTGGCATTATTTGCATGAAAGGTAAGCTATAAACTCGCAAGGCATTCACTGTAGTCTGCACACGAACAGCCTATTAGCTCATAAAGTATTGTCCGAGCTAAGGAATTTAAGCGCGGAGTTTCTATACATTATTTGCCATTTTTTGTAAATTGTATTTAACCTTTTATTTAACTAGGCAAGTCAGTTAAGAACAAATTCTTATTTACAATGATGGCCTACACCGGCCAAACTCGGAAGACGCTGGGACAATTGTGCGCCGCCCTATGGGACTCCCAATCACGGCCGGTTGTGATACAGTTTCTCTAGATCAAGTTTGACATTAGCTTCTTCATAGGGTTTTCGGTAGATAACTGCCCACGGTTGGCTGCCTGTGAACTACAATCCGACGCTGTGTGTTAATGTTTAGAAATGTTAATAATCGTTTGCAAAACGGTTTTCGAAACATGCTGATATGCCCCTTCTCTCAACCTGAAATAATCTTAACAATAAAAAGATACTGTAGCAGACATAGCCCTGGGAAGTAGGGGTGCTTCAGCACACCCAGAAGAAGGAAAATAAATAAATAAATAGAATTGTATATATATATATATATATATATATATATATATATATATATATATATATATATATATATATATATATATATATATATATATTAGTACAAAAGTAGTGCACCAGCCTTTACTAGTATTAGGGACAGATATAGACATCTGTAGGGCGGCAATTTTTTCCCACAGCATCTCTGCTTTGGCAAAAAAAAGTAGTTGTATAATTACGCGATAATACCCGAGAAGCCGGTATTTGGAGGATATATTGTCACGGGTGTTGTTCGTCTCGGGCCTGCAAACCGTGCCAATATATCCTCCAAACACCGGCTTCGAGGGCATTATCACTTTTATACAACGGGTTACCAACATATTTAAATAATGATTGACATATTTTCATTAAACTTTTTTTGATGAATTTATTCATACTATTTCATCCTTCCACAAGATATAGTCCTGACACAAATCTAGGGTTGCTACGACTGGTCGTTCGTTCTATTGGTTCGGTTGCCAGACACGCGACCCAGTCGTTCAGTCTTTCTGTTTTCTATCTATGGACGCTACCCAGTCGTTCTTTCTAAATGTACCATTACCATACTGGCTGGCAACGTTCTTATCCCTTGCTTGCTAGCTAGCCAACTACGGCTAACTTACAGTCACGTCAAACAGTTCAGCCAGAATAACAGCAAAGTAGCTGTATTTGTGTTTGTTTAAGCTGTTTTCTAGTGACATTTATTTTTGGATACATCCATAATAATGAGCTAATGATGCGCAATTTCGCCTGGCATAGAACATGTTCTTTCTTGTCAGGACACTGTTGTTCAGAGGAGCTAGTCAACAACACACCTACCACAATCACTTCAAACTGAAGTTGGAAAGACATCAAACTAGCTGTATTTTGTTTTGTTTGACCTGTTTTCTATTGATATTTCCTTTTATATATCCATAACAATGATACCAGATAATTTATGATTTCGACTGGCTGAGAAAAGCTGCCTTGCCTGTCCGTCTGTCTCCTCCGACTCCAGGGATGTTCATTACTATGGGACAGCTGGAGATCGAATTTCAATTTTGAAATAATGTTGCAAATGTCGGAGAGACAGACAGCAAATCTGTCAGCCCCTAGATATACAAATCTAGTCTAAAAGAAATGGGAGATGATGCTTTTTAAAGTCGAGATCAAGTTTATAAATTGCCTGGCTGGGCTGATGAGAGTGGATTGCGCAGTGAGATGGAACAGAGTAAATAGGCATTTCAACGTCATAGCTTTAGTCGGTGGTTATCTTGTGGAATAGACACCGGCTGGAATGCGGTTTTAACCAATCAGCATCCAGGATTAGACCAACCGTAGTGAATTTAAGAACAGTGTCTTGCAGGATTCAATAGTTGGAATTGTAAGAGTTGTTGCCCTGTCCCTTTCTCTGCAATTGTCATTCTAATGGAATCCAGAAAGAACAAAACCCTGTGCTCAAACATTTACATCAAAAGGTGTAACGTTATGGGCAAAAACATCCACATCAAATTAAATAATTTTCTTGATCAAATGTCATGGAAAACAACCACTTCTTGTGCAGTATTAATTGACCATCCTTACAAACCACTTCATGTAAATGTTGATTACTGTCATCTGGTCATCTAGATTTGTACCTGTAGACTTTCCATAACCATGAAGAAAAACAATGCACAATACAGTAATTGAGTACATTAAGACATCAAGTGGTTTGTGATGACGTGGTGATGTGGCTCAGTTGGTAGAGCATGGCGCCTGCAATGCTTAGGTTGTGGGTTTGATTCCCATAGGTATGCACTCGCTACTCACTGTAAGTTGCTCTGGAAAAGAGCATCTACTAAAACGGAAAAGGAATGAATAGATAATTTGAGTTTTCACATAGAAATGAGTTGCACCCCCACCATAGAAATAAGTTGCAAGTATTTCAAGAAACAGGAAAAACGTATATCAAGCAAGTATTATCAGATGAAATGTTTTGTACAGATTATTATCAGACTCAAGTTAAAGATGCTGGTAAACACTCAAATACATTTAGTTGATTTTTTTTCTCTCACAAAAGTAGTGCACTGGGCCTTTACTAGTCCTGTATTAGCAGACCAATATAGATGTCTTCAGTGCGTGCAATGTTTTTGCTTCTGCATCCCTCCCCACGTCGGTCCAAAAATCGCAGCACCCCCACCCCCAAACTACTTCCCGTGGTTATGGTAGCAGATTTGCACAGATCCTTATGCTGTGTGTTCCTTCAGTTGACAAACTATACTTCCTCCCCAGTTACGCTTACACACAGGTGTTCGGAGCACGCTAAATAGATAATTGGCACAGGTGGTCTCTTCTGTCTATCTTCCTTAAACAAGCGTTGTAACATACAAGCACTGTAACATGGGAACCCTAACCCTATAAATGTGTGTAGTAATTAAACTTTTTGTAAAAAAAATTTTTTTTAGCGCAAATGTTTAGACCAAACCCTTAACAAAAGTACCCCGGGAAGAATATACCTTCATCAATAGGCGCTAAAGGTAGTTTGCATCTATAAATGGGTTAGTTCGACAAATGCATAATAATATACTTCTGGTTCCATACATTGTGCTCCATGATCAAGGCATGACAGTCAACCGATATTTGTTCGGAACTTTGTCATTGTTTCGATGCCAAACGCTACCCGTTTCTTTACGTTTACCTACATCTGGCTGTCATGTTGCAGTCTGTAAAAGTACGCCACCATTTCTATCTGAAGAAAATAAAGTTGAAATGTTGAGGTTCACACTCGACTTTAAAAGGCTCTCACCGGACATATGCAACACTGTAACATAGCCTACCTAAAGATTGAAAGTAGTTTACCTGCTGAGAAGAATGTAACATTGCTTTATTTGTAACACATATCTCATCTAATACTATGGTGTCATTGCGCCTAAGTGCTTATTACTCTGATATTGATCTTGTTAACTGTGTACTCTTGATGGTATAGGCCTAACCTTATTGTAAATGGAAAAGATGGGGTTACAAAATTATATTGTATCCCACACTGGAAAATACAGTTGTTCTCCTCCATGTTGGTATGCATGCACTGTGCATGATGCACACGATTCTACTAAATTCCTCAAAGACACAGTCAAGATAGGCTTTCATATTGGCTTATTAGCATATTCATTCAGATAGTTGCTATTTTTGCAGGTCTGTCTTCTTGGCCAACTTGCCATGCTTTTCTTAGCTCCAGCCATGTGTATGCTATGGGGTACAGCTTTGGGGGGGTCGGTGCCAATGAAACGAAGAACGAAGAAAACAAGAGGGATAGAAAAAAGATCAGAATCCTTCCAACCAGTTGATAAAGACTCGAAAGTTCATAACCTCTGCAGGGTGTTACAAAGCCAAGAAACAGCCATTGATCCTTCCTAGTTTTGTGAAAGGAATGTTCTTATCCTGCCCATTAACTCTTAACTCTCATGTCATATTTAGGGTATGTTTTGATCTCTGCCTATCAAATGAGATGAAATGAAATGTAGTTGGCTGCATCACGTGTATTCCTTCCAGGGGTATGTGTTCCTTTAGAAAAATTCCCTCTGCTGAAGTTGAGAGCACGATCGCCCCTCTGTCTCCACTCCCCTCCACTCCACTCCACTCTCTGCACTAGGCCTCTGAAGGGAATGGCTGTCTGTTCTGTTAGGGAGATGAATAGACCAGAGCCAGGTACACTCACAACCAGATCACATTCTAACACGCTTCAGTAATGTCCCTCATGCACATGATCAAGGAGGTACCATGCCACACGCGCGCGAACACACACACACACACACACACACACACACACACACACACACACACACACACACACACACACACACACACACACACACACACACACACACACATATATATACTAGAATAAAACTGAGATTAGAAGGGGGAAATAGGGCCTTATAAAATGTTAGATTTTTTGCCTGATTCTGGGTTTTTTCTCTCAGAAATGTGTTTTTTCCCCCTCCGTTTTGATTTTCCAGGTTTACGTTTCCTTTAATTCCAGTGCACACCTAGCAAGAGGCTGTTGTTTAGTGGTGTTTTTGTAGTGCACATGTGATGGTAGCGCACATGGGGGGCATTTTATTGCTTTGAAATGTATAGGAATGAAGGATGTAGGTAATGTTGTCAGTCTGGTGAAGAAGGATTGTTCTACTCAGTTATATCACCATCACCAGCTGGGTGTTCTGTGTGCAAGGAGTTTTGAATATCTGGGGGGGTGGGGCTGGTCCAAAATAGGGTAGAGTTGTCAAACTTTCTTTTGTTGCTTTGTGGAGGGTTGTGTGATTTAAATATATATTTATATTGGGCACATGGGAGGGTAGTGCATTTCCCCCCTGGTTTACAGTCCCCATTTTGCAGGTTTTACTATGTAATTTATTCCATATAGCCAAATGTCCTCATCTCCTTGCATGTGCCTCCTATCAAGGTGTTTTGGTACTTCCCTTATGCACTACCCTTTTCTTTTTCGCTTACTATACAGTCAACTCTATCCTGCCCTCTATCCATAGTGACAATAGTGGTAGGTGGATTGTTGGTCCAGATCTTAACTAACAATCGTACCACACATAAAATCATTCAATCTGCACCAATTTCCTGTATAAATCCACAAGAACATAAAGGAATAGCGGAAAGGCAGTGGAGAGGCCAGGTGCCTCATTGCGCATGAAAGTCAAGACAGCCAAGACATGAGACACGCAGCTCAAAAAGCTCTTGTTTAGGCCATACAAATGTAATTGACTCGAACCCAGAATCTCTAGTGGCACAGCTAGACCACTGCGGAGGCCCTCAATTGAAACTGTTGTTAGAAAGTACAACTTGTTAGAAGATCATTTGAAATGACAAGTTGAAACAGCCTACAGATAATTAGCAGGCAGCGCGTGTTAACTGTCGTGTTGCGTAACAATCACGCTTTGGAACAGTGAGTGCATTTTGACATCACGTGCATAAAACAACTCGCGCTGGGGCGACCGTTAGATATATTTGGAACTCGCATGTGGAAAAGGTTAAATTAAATAAAAAATGATGCACAAAACTATTTAGGCAACAGGGATCTTGATCCAGGAGGGGATTGAATGTCTTTGATGTATCGTAACGTCTAGCCACTTAGCTAGCAAGTTAGCAAAACAAATGCATAGCTGGAGCCATGAGCTGGATATAATTTATTTTCCACATCTTAGATGGTATAAATGGTATATCACCCAAGCCTACTGGTCCCTAGGGGTGACTGTCAATCCAAAACCATTATACTGTCATAATCCTTGCTAATGAGCCATTATACAATTCCTACCAAGTGGGTTATCCCTATTGGCACAATTGGGTGTTTGCCTTTCACGCCAGTGACCCGGATTCACTTCCTTGTCCCGCCGTTTGCCACATTGGTGTCAAGTAGGAATAACAAAAGGCTGAAATCTCTTGGTGAGGTTGCTAGGTGTTGTACAAAGGTTGTTTTGTATTATTACAAGGGGTACAACATTTTTTGTAAAATTATTAGTATGATTTTTTTTTTGCTGGCTCACCTCACAAAATCAAAAAAATCTGTTATACAGTTAATCCAATTTTTATGGCCTTGTGGACAATACTATTATTCTACCTAGACTAGCCTACATCACCATAATGCAATGAATATTGCATTATTGTTTTCAAGTGAGTACAATTGAGTAGAATTCTACTCTAGGCTGGAAAAAAATGTAATTTGAATAATGGCGAAAAGCCCTGTTATTTGAATGTTTAATTTCATCCATTCCGTTTGAATCAGAATAGGTGAATCATCACCTATGCTCCCAACAGGTCCAGTTATTCAGGAAAGCTTAACGCTTGTTCTGCCTCCTGTCCGTTCCCGAGCCGCTACTACTCAACCTCGAACGTAAGGCTTCAATATAGCCTAAATATTTGTCATTACATTTTTACACTGTATTACCTTTTATGTGTGGCATAAACACAACCAGTTATAATGTTTTAATCTGATTACACTACTTCCAAAGTCTCCTGTAGGCTACCTGCGCACGTTCTTCCCCTCCACTCTAATATAATTCCAGCATCCAAACGGCATACCTGCCATTTGATGAATGGAGAGAGACATCTGTTACAAAACACCAAAAAGTTGATTGACATTCAGCGATTGTTAAGCCAGGCCTTTGATACTGAGTAGGGAGAGATGTATTTTCTGTTTGTTGAGATTTACATACTCTATTTCATTGTGGCATTGACAAAGCAAACCACTACGAAGAGCTCAGTCGGTAATCGTTTTGCAGTTATGCATTGCTTATTGGTTGTGTGTGGTTCATTGGCTGTTGGTGGAACATTTGTTGCATATATTTTATATATACTGAACAAAAATATAAAAGTGTTGGTTCCATGTTTCACGAGCTGAAACAGAAGATCCCAGAATTTTTCCATACGCACAAAAATCTTATTTCTCTAAAATGTTATGCACAAATTTGTTTACATCCCTGTTAGTGAGCATTTCTCATTTGCCAAGATAATAATCCACCTGACAGGTGTGGCATATCAAGAAGTTGATTAAACAGCATGATCATTACACAGGTGCACCTTGTGCTGGGAACAATAAAAGGCCACTCTAAAATGTGCAGTTTTGTCACACAACACAATGCCACAGATGTCTCAAGTTTTGAGGGAGTGTGGAATTGGCACGCTGACTGCATTCATTTCCACCAGAGCTGTTGTCAGAGAATTTAATGTTAATTTCTCTACCATAAGCCACCTCCAACATTGGTTTAGAGAATTTGGCAGTACGTCCAACCGGCCTCACAACCACAGACCACGTGTAACCACGCCAGCCCAGGACCTCCACATCTGGCTTCTTCACCTGCGGGATTGTCTGAGACCAGCCATCTGGACAGCTGATGGAACTAAGGAGTATTTCTGTCTGTAATAAAGCCCTTTTGTGGGGAAAAACTAATTCTGAGGACCCTAGCCAAGGGTTCCCCAAACTTGTTCAAACTTGTTCCCCCCCTGTGTGCACAATTTAGTTTTTTGCCCTAGCACTACACAAATGATTCAAATAATCTAAGGTTGAAGATGAGTTGGTTATTTCATTCAGCTGTGTAGTGCTAGGGCCCTGCATGGCATCGACTGTGCCACAAAACCATGCTGAAGTGGTCAAGTCGATATCCCTGTTTATAATCACAGGGTTGCTACAGTTATTGTAATTTCTGGTGGTAATCATTATTTATGAGTACATTTTATGAGGGGGGAGGCAGTGCAATTTTTTTGTACAGCAAATGGAGAGAGATGTGGAAATATTCTTTACATTGGGGATGGGGGTACATTTTTGGGGAGAGACATCGAGTTAGACCAGACCCAAGTTTTATCATAAGACATGAACAGAATGCTTCAGTGATTCGTATTTCCTGCAACTTTGTAAAGAGGCAATGGTTCCTCTTTAGAAAGATGCAGGAAATACGAATCACTGACGCTTTCTGTTCATGTCTTATGATAAACTTCTGCAAATTAATAACTGTTCTTTACATTTAGTTGATTCCCGACTTAAATTCAATATATATATATTTTTTTATTGTTAAATTCCATTTTATTTTCTGGATTGCTTAATTCCTTCCGCATTATCCGTTTTGTGGATTTTATAGGGCCTTAGGAAAACAACTCGTGTTGATAAGGGTTGCTATGCTAGTTCTGTTTCTTAGGGGTTCGCCCCTGTTTATCGTAATGTTTTGTCTCTATGAAATGTACGTTTTTGCCCTATAAACGCAGTTGGCCTATCTGCAAAGCCTATCCCCTGGCTTTCGTTTGGATTCTTTATCTCGATCTTGTATCCATTTGAAGCTGAAAAGTGAAGGGCTCTTGACGCAGCACTCTCAGCTTAGATGAAAGCCACTTATAAAGTTAAACATCCATAATGTAAATGTAGCTTACTAGTGTGTAATGTGTGCCCCACAGCCCCATGTTATCCTTGATTGTTTTTCTTCCCTCTCCCTGGGTTTTTACATTCCCAGGAAAAGACTACTTCATCATCAAAGCATATTTCTCTGCAAATCTGTCATTTTAAATGCCCAATGCAGCTGTTTTTATCGCAATATCAAATCATTTCTGGGTGACAATTAAATACTTTACTGTGATTGTTTTGAATTAAAATGGTCAAAAATATACAAAAATCATAGCTTCTTAGCAAGGAGAAATTTCTCAAGTAAGAATTTTGCTAGAAATGACTGAGTGGTCTGAGAAGGGAGGGGAAAACTGAACATGTACTGTTGTTGGCAGAGAGGATTGGAACTCTCTTTCTTATTGCTCTATTAACTAATTTACCGCCTAGTGATGACACCAGGCGGGCCAAAACTCTTATCGCACCAAAACAGGCTGAAATTTCAGGCGGTCTTTTCAAACAGCTCTTACACTAAAAGGGTATTATCATTATTTTCACAATTTCACAGTATTATTCCAATCTCCTTGTGTGGAAATATAAAACACAGGGAAATCACATTTTTGACTGTACTGGGTCTTTAATTTCACAAGATGACTGGAGTAGGAGCTGGGTGGAGATAGAGAGAGAGATGGACTTGAAGTGTTTAGTTACCATCCTCACGCAATGCAAGCTATTCCTCCCAGGCCTGTCTTTGATCTAATGCAAATGGGTGGCTGGAGAGGATCTGTGGTTCAGACCAATCCTTATACAGTTTCTCCTCACTTTTGAAGAGGCAGCACATCTTTCTTACAGCAGTACTGGATGGTTTAAACCATGGATGTATGTTATTACCATATAAATAGACGTAATATTGTTTAATACTATGGTTATGAAACCTGGTACAATTTTTTTTTTCCCATGTTGATTACCCCCCCCCCCCCAAAAAAAACAATATAGTGCCCCAGTATAACAAGTAACAGTGGTTTTCCACAGTATACAGTTGTTTAGATTTACTATTCAACAAAGCAAGCTCTGCCTCAGGGTTGTATACAGGAACCAGACATGGTCTGTGCAGCAGAGAGGAGTCATGAAAACCATATTTGGTTTATCGTTTCCACTGAAGTGGTTCCGCTGCCATGATTAGAGGATCCATGTGGTAATCTAGAACGTTTGTACTGGATCAGGTTCTAGGTCTGGAGGCTGGAGACTGGAGACTGGGTTGGAGCAGATGGTAGGAGAGCGGGTTAAGGGGGGGATCTGGTGTCTCGAGTACGTATTGTGTACCGCTTAAAGCTCTTAAATGCCTAGCGGTTAACAGCGTCGGGCCAGTAACCAAATGGTTGCTGGTTTGAATTCCCGAGCTGACAAGGTGGAAAAATCTGCTGTTCTACCCTTGAGCAAGGCAGATAACCCCCGAACAACAACTGCTCCCCGGGCGCCGATGAGGTTGACTAAGACAGCCCCGCGCACCTCTCTGATTAAGAGGTGTGGGGTTAAATGCGGAAGACACATTTTTGGCTGAATGCATTCAGTTGTGCAACTGACTAGGTATCCCCTTTCCCTATAAACTATTTGTTTCTCCACAATCTACCCATGATCTTTTTAAAGAGGCACACATATGCACACACACACACACACACTTTTTGTTCTTCTATCCTCGTGGGGACCTAAAATACATTTCCATTCATAATCCTATTTACCCTAACCTTAACCCAAACCCTAAACCTAACTTTTAAACCTAACCACTAACCCCTTAACCTAATCCTAATTGTAACCCTAAACCTAACCCCTAAATTTAAAATGGCCTTTGTCTTCATGGGGATGTGAGAAATGTCCCCACGAGGGAGAATTTTCCTTGTTTTACTATCCTTTTGGTCCCTACAAGAATAGAAGAGCATGACGGTAAACACAATCGTTTGTGTATGCTGCTTTTGAGGGAACTAATCAAACTAGGCTACATAATGCTCATGTTATTACACACTGAGATCTGTGGCCTCAAGGGTTCCATTGTTTTGGCCTTATTGTATGGTAGTATAGACGGTATAAGGGGAATGTCATTTTTTACCTCAGGATATCAAAGGTTAGGCTCCTCCCTGTTGTGTGTGTGTGTGTGTTCTTGTGCATGTGTGTCTTTGGAGGCCAGGGGTCTCAAACACTGATGTGGTCCTGCAGTCTCCAGTCAATAAACAGGCCAAAGACAGAGGCCCCTGCAAACACTCTTTACCCTTTTATCCACATGACCCTTATGACCAGAGTGGCCTGTGTAGGAAGACCATTACATTCCCCATGAAATGTCAGACCTGACCCAGCACATCCAACGTTTCCTCTACATCATTTCAGTTTGCGACAGCAGTAAACTATATCCAACCTGGTCTCACAGCATTTCATATTATTCTGTATGTAAATCCGAGACACACATTTAGTATGATATGTTACGTTTCGTATGTTATGTATTCATTTGTGGATGACCATCACCCATTTCGTATGATATGTTTACGAATTAAAATTCATATTATAAGTTATGGAATTGGAAAACGTACAATATGTTACGATTTTGCAAAACTAGGTGGCTAACGCTAGCTAACTTGCTAATGTTAGCTAGGGGTTAGGGTTAAGTTTAGGAGTTATGTTAAGGGGTTTAAGGTTAGGGGAAGGGTTAGGGTTAGGTAAAGGGATAAGGGTTAAGGTTAGGGTTTTGAGAAGGGTTAGCTGACATGCTAAGTGTAGTTGCAAAGTAGGTTAAAAGTAGTGAGTAGTTGAAAAGTTGCTAATTTGATAAAGTTGTCTATGATGATATTTGAACTGACAACCCATCCACCCTGACCCAGCCACCCTACTTTCGTTTTTGCCTTAAGTAACCATCTGTCTTATGTAACCATACCAAACATAACATATCATATTAAATGTGGCACTCTGATTTACGTACAGAACAATTCAAAATGCTCTGAGACCAGGTTGTTATATCTTGCCTAGAGCGAAAATTCTTACTCAATAATTTTCCTTTTTTGAAAATAACTTTCATAGCTTTGATTTGACAATGAAAGGTTGATAAACTGCATCAAAGCTTACACATAGAATTCTTCCTGTTCCAACCTTTTCATCAGTCCACAAGGAACTTCTCAACACACTCCAGTCTCCTCTGTCCATTTTGCCAAGTTTCAGCCTTTTCTGGTCATTCATCTGAAATGTTTACCTCATTTGTTTACAGTTTTTGGAACTGTAATCTGACTCGTTCACACAGATGGTATGTGCAGATTCCACACTCACTTCATCATAGGGCTTGGCGATATGGCCTAAAAATCATATCCCTTTTTTTCAAGCTTTTGTATGATTCATGATATACAGTGCGTTCAGAAAGTATTCAAACCCCTTTTCCCACATTTTGTTACATTACAGCCTTATTCTAAAATTGATACAATTGTTTTTTTCTCCTCATCAATCTACATAAAATATCTTATGTTTCACTGAGTCGTGGCTGAACAACGACATGAATAACATAGAGCTGGCGGGTTTTAAGCTTTTTCGGCAGGATAGAACAGCGGCCTCTGGTAAGACAAGGGGTGGCGGTCTATGTATATTTGTAAACAACAGCTGGTGCACGTAATCTAAGGAAGTCTCAAGGTTTTGCCCACACTATTTACCAACAGTTTTCATTTGTATTTTTTTTGTAGCTGTCTACATACCACCACAAACCGATGCTGGCACTAAGACTGCACTCATTGAGCTGTATACGGCCATAAATAAACAGGAAAACTCTCACCCAGAGGCGGCGCTCCTAGTGGCCGGGGACTTTAATGCAGGAGAACTCATCCGTTTTACCTAATCTCTACCAGCATGTTAAATGTGCAACCAGAAGGGAAAAAACTCCACCACCTTTACTTCACACACAGACGGGTACAAAGCTCTCCCTCGCCCTCCATTTGGCAAATCTGACCATAATTCTATCCTCCTGATTCCTGCTTACAAACTAAAGCAGGAAGCACCAGTGACCTGGTCAATGAGAAATTGGTCAGATGAAACGGATGCTAAGCTACAGGACTGTTTTGCTAGTACAGACTGGAATATGTTACGGGATTCTTCCGATGGCATCAGTCACTGGCTTCATCAATAAGTGCAGTGATGATGTTGTCCCCACCGTGACCATACGTACATACCCCAACCAGAAGCCATGGATTACAGACAACATCCGCACTGAGCTAAAAGGTAGAGCTGCCGCTTTCAAGGAGCTGGGCTCTAACCCGGAAGCTCATATGAAATCCCGCTATGCCCTCTGACGAACCATCAAACAGGCAAAGCTTCAATACAGGATTAAGATTGAATCGTACTACACCGGCTCCGACGCTTGTCGGATGTGGCAGGGCTTGCAAACTATTTCAGACTACAAAAGGAAGCACAGCCGCGAGCTGTCCAGTGACAAGCCTACCAGACGCACTAAATTACTTCTATGCCCGCTTCGAGGCAAGTAACACTGAAGCGTGCATGAGAGCATCAGCTGTTCCGGACGACTGTGTGATCACGCTCTCCGTAGCTGATGTGAGTAAGACCTTTAAACAGGTCAACATTCACAAGGCTGAGGGCCAGATGGATTACCAGGACGTGTATTCTGAGCATGCGCTGACCAACTGGCAAGTGACTTCACTGACATTTTCAACCTCTCCCTGTCTGAGTCTGTAATACCAACATGTTTCAAGTAGACCACCATAGTCCCTGTGCCAAAGAACACTAAGGTAACCTGCCTAAATGACTACTGACCCGTAGCACTCACGTCTGTAGCCATGAAGTGCTTTGAAAGGCTGGTCACTGCTTACATCAATACCATTATCGCAGAAACCCTAGACCCTCTATCCACAGATGTTGCAATTTCTATTGCACTCCACACCATCCTTTCACACCTGGACAAAAGGAACCTCTATGTGAGAATGCTATCCACTGACTACAGCTCAGCGTTCAACACCATAGTGTCCTCAAATCTTATCAATAAGTTAAGGACCCTGGGACTAAACACCTCCCTCTTCAGGGTAGGTAACATCCGCCATGCTGATCCTCAACACGGGGGCCCCTCAGGGGTTCGTGTTCAGTTCCCTCCTGTACTCCCTTTTTACTCATGACTGCATGGCCAGGCACGACTCCAACACCATCATTAAGTTTGCCGATGACACAACAGTGGTAGGCCTGATCACCAACAACGACGAGACAGCATATAGGGAGGAGGTCAGAGACCTGGCCGTGTGGTGCCAGGACAATAACCTCTCCCTCAACGTGATCAAGACAACGTAGATGAATGTGGGCTACAGGAAAAAGAGGACCGAGCACACCCCCATTCTCATGGACGGGGCTGTAGTGGAGCAGGTTGAGAGCTTCAAGTTCCTTGTTGTCCACATTACCAACAAACTAACATGGTCCAAGCACACCAATACAGTCGTGAAGAGGGCACAGCAAAACCTATTCCCCCTCAGGAGACTGAAAAGATTTGGCTTGGGTCCTCAGATCCTCAAAAGGTTCTACAGCTGCACCATCGAGAGCATCCAGACTGTTTGCATCACTGCCTGGTATGGCAACTGCTCGGCCTACGACCGCAAGGCAATACAGAGGGTAGTGCGTACGGCCCAGTACATCACTGGGGCCAAGCTTCCTGCCATCCAGGACCTCTATACCAGGCGGTGTCAGAGGAAGACCCTAAGAATTGCCAAAGACTCCTGTCACCCAAGTCATAGACTGTTCTCTCTGCTACCGCATGGCAAGCGGTAACGGAGCACCGGGTCTAGGTCCAAGAGGCTTCTAAACAGCTTCTACCCCCAAGCCATAAGACTCCTGAACATCTCATCAAATCAGATTTGAAGACAATGAGGGCTGGCTTTGGGACAAGTTTCTGAATGTCCTTGAGTGGCCCAGCCAGAGCAGGGACTTGAACCCGATCGAACATCTCTGGAAAGACCTGAAAATAGCTGTGCAGCGACGCTCCCCATCCAACCTGACAGAGCTAGAGAGGATCTGCAGAGAAGAAGAATGTGAGAAACTCCCTAAATACTGGTGTGCCAAGCTTGTAGCGTTATACCCAAGAAGACTCGAGGCTGTAATCGCTGCCAAAGGTGCTTTAACGATGTACTGAGTGAAGGGTCTGAATACTTATGTAAATGTTGTTTTCAGTTATTATAAAAAAATGGGAAAAATGATTTAATCAATTTTAGAATAAGGCTGTAATGTAACAAAATGTGGAAAAAGTCAAGGGGTCTGAATACTTTCCGAATGCACTGTATATCTGCATTTTGTTAAACGTTTTTTTTTTCTAAATGAGCTTCGTTGTACAATTAAAGGTAAAATACATGGGAACATATGGCAATAATCTAATTTCAGGCTTTGTGAAATTACACCAAGGCTAAATATAAGCCTTCCGCAATCATAAGACCCACTAATAATTTAATTATTTCGTCAAAATAGTTTAAACTGCTTTTTTTGCAATAATAACAGATATGGCTTTCAAGTCCGTTTATGAAAATGCCCGTTACAAATTTAACCAGAACCATGCGCATTCACTTATAATTACCAACTTCTTGTAGCAGGCATAGAAAATGAACACAGCTAGGTCTCATAAACAATCTCTCAAGCACAAGCCCACGTGCTAGTGAGTAGCCAGCTAATCTTTATATTTGAAGTCTAGCCAATTTTGGTCTAGCCAATTTTGGTCTATTTGATAGCTAACGAGGTATACTACCGGTCTAAAGTTTTAGAACACCTACTCATTCAAGGGTTTTTCTTTATTTTTACTATTTTTTACATTGTATAATAATAGTGAAGACATCAAAATTATGAAATAACACATATGGAGTCATGTAGTAACCAAAAAAGTGTTAAACAAAGCAAAATATATTTATCTTTGAGATTCTTCAAATAGCCACCCTTTGCCTTGATGGCTTTGCACACTCTTGGCATTCTCTCATCCAGCTTCACCTGGAATGCTTTTCCAACGGTCTTGAGCACATATACTGAGCACATGTTGGCTGCTTTTCCGTCACTTTGCGGTCTGACTCATCCCAAACCATCTCAATTGGGTTGAGGTTGGGTGATTGTGGAGGCCAGGTCATCTGATGCAGAACCATCACTCTCCTTCTTGGTCAAATAGTCCTTACACAGAGTTGTGTTGGGTCATTGTCCTATTGAAAAATAAATGATAGTCCCACTAAGCCCAAACCAGATGGGATAGCATATCGCTGCAGAATGCTGTGGTAGCCATGCTGGTTAAATGTGCCTTGAATTCTAGATAAATCACAGACTGTGTGACCAGCAAGCAACCCCACACCATAACACCTCCTTCTCCGAGCTTTGCGGTGGGAAATACACATGCGTAGATCATCCGTTCACCCACACCAAAAATCTCAAATTTAGACTCCAGACCAAAGGACAAATTTCCACCGGTCTAATTTCCATTGCTCGTGTTTCTTGGCCCCAGCAAGTCTCTTCTTCTTATTGGTGTCCTTTAGTAGGTGTTTCTTTGCAGCAATTCGACCATGAAGGCCTGATTCAGTCTCCTCTGAACAGTTGATGTTGAGATGTGTCTGTTACTTGAACTCTGTGAAGCATTTATTTGGGAAGCAATTTCTGAGGGTGGTAACTCTAATGAACTTATCCTCTGCAGCAGAGGTAACTCTGGGTCTTTCCATTCCTGTGGCGGTCCTCATGAGAGCCAGTTTCATCATAGAGCTTGATGGTTTTTGCGACTTCACTTGAAGAAACTTTAAAAGTTCTTGGCATTTTCCACATTGACTGACTTTCATGTCTTAAAGTAATAATGGACTGTCATTTCTCTTTGCTTATTTGAGCTTTTCTTGACATAATATGGACCTGGTCTTCTACCAAATCGGGCTATCTTCTGTATACCCCCTACCTTGTCACAACACAACTGATTGGCTCAAACGCATTAAGAAGGAAAGAAATTCCACAAATGTACTTTTTAAGAAGGCACATCTGTTAATTGAAATGCATTCCAGGTGACACCTCATGAAGCTGGTTGAGAGAATGCCAAGAGTGTACAAAACTATTATCAAGGCAAATGGTGGCTATTTGAAGAATGTCAAATATAAAATATATTTTGATTTGTTTAACGCTTTTTTGGTTACTACATGATTCCATATGTGTTATTTCATAGTTTTGATGTCTTCACCATTGTTCTACAATGTAGAAAATAGTAAAAATTAAGAAGAATCCTTGAATGAATAGGTATTCTTAAACTTTTGACCGGTAGTGTATTACAGTTGAATTGTTATGAACATACCCTTCCGTCCGTCTCCAACTGTTTGATCAGCGTGCTAGCCTGTCCACTTTGTTCAGATGTTGAAATCAAGTGGCCTACCTTATTTTTCAGAATGAGAACGAGTTGTAAGTAAGCATTTCACAAATAATAATTTGTTCTTTAACGGACTCGCCTAGTTAAATAATGGTTAAATTAAAAAAATGATTACTTGTTAGATATTACTGCACTGTCGGAAATAGAAGCACAAGCATTTCGCTACATCTGCTAAACAGGTGTATGTGACCAATAACACGGAACCCAAACCGGCTGCGCGCGTGCGCCATCGTACATAAATGTATTTTGTCCCCCCACACCAAACGCGATCACGACACGCAGGTTAAAATATCAAAACGAACTCTGAACCAATTATATTAATTTGGGGACAGGTCGAAAAGCATTAAACATTTATGGCAATTTAGCTAGTTAGCTTGCACTTGCTAGCTAATTTGTCCTATTTAGCTAGCTTGCTGTTGCTAGCTAATTTGTCCTGGGATATCAACCGAATCGTTTCTAGTCATCTCCTTTCCTTCCAGGCTTTTTCTTCTCTTGACTTTATATTGCGATTGGCAACTTTCATGAATTGGGTGCGTTACCGCCACTGACCTCGTTCGTCTTTCCGTCACCCACGTGGGTATAACCAATGAGGAGATGGCACGTGGGTACCTGCTTCTATAAACCAATGAGGAGATGGGAGAGGCAGGACTTGCAACGCGATCTGCGTCAGAAATAGAAAGAACTTCTATTTTAGCCCTTGGCAACGCAGACGCTCGTTGGTGCGCGCGAGCAGTGAGGGTGCAATAATTGAATAACATAGATTTCAAAATTTATTTCACGCGACACGAGCGTTGTGGTCAGCCTGTGAGATTTAATT
This sequence comes from Salvelinus namaycush, assembly GCF_016432855.1. Classification (NCBI taxonomy): domain Eukaryota; kingdom Metazoa; phylum Chordata; class Actinopteri; order Salmoniformes; family Salmonidae; genus Salvelinus; species Salvelinus namaycush. The sequence continues at coordinate 5,713,407 of NC_052328.1, read as the reverse complement.
TGATATACAGTAGCTTGTAAATTTTAGGGTGTGTGTGTGTGCTGGAAGAGGTGGCTGTGGAGAGGGTTAATGTTGGAGAGGGGCCCGGCCGGGGCCCCTGGTTGGCTGATAACCCTGGTTGTCTCAGGCCTGTCACCTAGGCCTGGTGCAAACTGACACTGAACAGATTCATTCCCCAGGGCCCCTGCCTGGGTTGCTGCCAGCCATATCTCACGTCTGGTCTGGGGGAGTATATAATTAGACCCCCCCATCCCAACATCCACTCCCACCACCAGTACCACCTTCTCATAGCAGACACTCTATTGGGCTCTGTCTGTTTCACGGGTAAAGTTTTCTATTGTAAACCGTACTTGACTATGAGAATTTTTTCCCATAATTTGTAATGTACACTTCACACCTCAATACTTAATTTGAATAGTACAGACGCAGCCGTTTTAATTCCAGGTGTCCCATTCAGGGCGAGTTTCAGTGACTTAAGTGCAGATGAGCATCGAATGCCTTCACTTGATCTCAAAGTGACAATGATGCGAAATCAACCAATGTGTGTTCTTATTCTCATATTCAGAGACATTGTTTGGCGCATCTATCTAGATTCACATTTTCCCTCTATACTCGGGTGTTCACTCTACACATCACATGGGATTCAGGATCCCTATCTACAAAACGTGGTTTGATCCAAGTATAGCTAGTATTGTTTAACGCCACATAAACACATACATCCCCTGTAAATCCATCACATTAGACCTTTTACCCTACAGCCCAGGTGTTAGGCCAGGAAGTACACTGCAGAGAGAGCTTCAAATGGAGTTGATTAAAATGCACGTGTTGCCTAATTTGGCCTCACCCCGTGTGAAGGGCGGGAAAGAGGAGGGGACAAATGAAGTGTTGCATAATCCCAGCCATTAACCCCCTCCCTCCTTCATTTCCTCCCAACCTCCTAGGGTGAATGAACTAATCGTAGCGATAGCTCAGTAGCATGGCTGACATGATTCGGCGCTCAATTGCCCCTCTGTCTTCCACTCTAATCCTGTTTTATTTACAGCGGGCATTTGACAATCACACACTATAGTGTTTTTACTGTTGCTTTTACTGTCCTTGAGTTGTCCCTATGGCAGCCTGCAGTGCTGTACCCTAACCCTCAATTAGTCTTGGGTGGTATACCATATATACTGTATACCAGGGTATTTGGAAATAGCCACGGGATGGTTTTTCAATACCAACAATACCGTTGAAACAATTTCTTAGAAGTTTTGAATAAATGTTTTATATTTGTAGCTACATTTCACCTTGTAGCTTGCACCTTGGTAGCTTCATTTAAGCTTTTACATCATTTTTCATTATGATGCTTACCGGTAGTACCCAGTCACACAGTGTTTGTTTACAAGCACACAACAATGAGAGAACGGTGCTGTGTGAGTCACTGACTGTTGTGGAACATACGCCAGGTGATCTAGTTACAGTATGGAATTCACAACTAACTGCCAGCTAGATGTCTTTACAACTACACTGAACAAAAAATATAAAGGCAACATGTAAAGTATTGGTCACATTTCGTTTCACGTTTCATGAGCTAAAATAAAAGATCCCAGAAATGTTCCATGAGCACAAAAAAGCTTATTTCTGTAAAAGGTTATGCACAAATTTGATTACAACCCTGTTAGTGAACATTTCTCCTTTCTCCAAGATAACCCATCCACCTGACAGGTATGGTATATCAAGAAGCTGATTTAAACAGCATGATCATTACACAGATGCACCTTGTGCTGGGACCAATAGATGGCCGCTCTAAAATGTGCAGTTTTGTCAAAAACACAATGCCACAGATGTCTCAAGTTTTGAGGGAGCATGCAATTGGCATGCTGACTGCAGGAATCCTCTTGCATCAAGAGCCGTGCTGTCTGATATTTGTTTGGTGCGTGCAGCAAACTATGAGTAGCATGTCTGTCCTGCAAACAGAGGTTGAAACCAAAATTATTTTCCAATTGTTTCGTTCTGAACAGAACCATTAATTTTTTTGTTCCATTCCACTGTTCCAACCTGCAAAATAATGTTATGAACCGGTCCGAACCCACAAAAAAGTACTGGTTAATTGCATTCCTTTCTGTTCTTTTTTTAAACCTCTGAAATATATATTTTTTTACATTTAGCTCAATGTTAAATTACTTCACCAATCAGTGCGGATAGAGCAGCTGGCTATGAAGCGGGCAAGGTATCGAGTATATTTGTTTACATGCGTGATGGACAGACAAGTGTAGGGAGAGCAAGAGAGGGTGGAGGAGGATGCTTTGATTGAAGCGCTGGGCATGTTGTTATGATTTGCATTATCTGAATTAGGTCCACAGAGGAGTGGCTTCTATGGAGGAAGTTTGAATGTCTTTGAACTTCTGAGAGTTGGCTTAACTTTGGACCAGAGCTAGCTAACAAGCTTGTGTGTGCAGAGCGGCACCAGAAATAAAAAAACATCTTACATTTTTGTAGTTAATAAATCCAATGTGGAACGTGATACATATAGTACCCTTAACTAGCATTGAAAAAGTTCATCCGTTCTTCTGTAGTTAAAAAAAATCTTTCCCTAATTTCTGAATCACACTTGTAACGTCAGTAGGCTACAGTAGCCTATGCTTTGGAGGGGGAGAGGCAGGTAGCCTACACATGCACTGGCAAAGATTTTAGCTGACAGTCAGACACTGGAAAACGTTTCTGAGTGACAAAGTGAGGGCTTTGCATAGATTGCTTTGTTGCGTTTTTTGCGTGACTGAAAAAATTGCTCAGAATATAAAAGAACATTATTAACCAGTTCCCATGCTTTAAAAAAAAAAACAGTTCTGTTCCGGAACAGTATAGATCCCTTTCGTTCCAGGTTATGATTCTGTTCCTCAATAAATGTATTTATTTTTGGGTTTCCAGTTCTGGTCCCTGAACCAGTTCCATCCCCTGCTTGCAAATAGTTTGTTTTGCAATGCACTCATTAGCATTTAGCTAGCATTTTCTATGGGATTTGACATGTGCTTGTTAGCATTACAGAGGCTCATCGGGGGTTGAAAATAACGCCCCTTGTGTTCAGTGCCGGTATTACATAATATCCCAGGATGGTACAAGGTCGGTATGAATGTATGACAATCTGGATATCGCCCAAGCCTACGCTCAACCCCACACGCACAGGCTCGCCCCCAGCCGCCCACTGTGGAGCTGGGGATTACTATAGGATAGAGTGTAAAGGAGGACTCCGTTCAAGGGTCTCTGCACCGTTGGCACAGCGTACATATGAATGTTTAGAGCTTTCTGATCTCTGTCCCAAAAGGTGCCCTATGTAGTGCAATAAATAGGGAACAGGGGGCCATTTGGGACGCACACCTCGTGCTCTTGAAGCTCCTCTCCTCATACATATTGGACCAGAACCAAAAGCCACAGTAGCTCCAGTGTTCTTACAGACTTTGGAAAAGCACGGTTGCAGCTTTTGAGCAGCAACTCCTTGCAAAGAGGAATTTCTTAAAAATATATTTATTCTAGAAGTTAGAAGTTTGCAGTTCTCAGAGTTTCAAAAGGGGGCTTTTGTGTGTATGCATCTTTGGCACTGGGAAACCATGATTCAGTGTACATAGGATTGTGGATTTGGAGGAAGCCTTACTGTAGTCCCCCCCCACCCCCTCCCATTCTCACTGTTTTCATTCCTTTAAATGAGAGAAGTTTGGGGAGTTAAACCTTCTGACTGTATGTGTTTTTGGTATGTCAGGTGATCCTTTAACAATGTTGACTTTGGGAAACAAAGCCAGTTGCTGGCATAAATTTTCTGGCTAAATCTTATTGTTACTGTCGTTCTGGAGGTGGGATGAATGAAATGGAATGAAACATGCAGAGAGAGGAGTCAGTGCCTGTGGAATGTGAGGTTTGACAGAAGAGAGGGAGAGAGACAGAGAGAGTTTCACAGCCCCCTACAGTGACTACGCTCTGCTAGCGTAACTACAAGCCGCTCATTCTTACTCTAAGCGTGCTGGCTTTGACAATTTTCTGTTTTTCACAACTCTCTCTTTCCAACTCTCTCTCTCTCTCTCTGCCTAAAGAAAGATGTGTTAAAATGTCAGTCAGAAGTTGTCGAACTGTTTCTGAAATGAACAACCAAATCCCCTGTCAGTCTTGCTCCCTATCACCTTTTCTCTTTTTCTCTCCCTCTCTCGCTCTCTTTCTCGCTCTCTGCACACACTGCAGAGGCTGACTGCTTGCTACCCTGCTTTGTAATTGTTTTCTAACAGGCAGGCTGATTTGTGTATGGATTTATTTATTAGCCTATGGAAAGACAGTCCAATGCTACTGCAGCTCTGTTGACCTTTGATCTCAATGTGGCCTCACTGGCCTGGCGCTAGCAGTGTTTAATTGTTACATGTCCCCATCCAGTGGTGTATTGGAGGGTATATGCCGTACACCCACTTTTTTTCAGTGAGCATTGCATTCACTTCTTAATCTCCACTGATGCGTGTCAAAGTAGTGTAGTGGAGGTATACGGTAGTGATGCACTGATATGACATTTTTGGCCCGATACCGATATCCAATATTGTCCTTGCCAAAAAAAACGCTATCGATAACCAATATAAAAAAATGGAGGCATTTTAAGCATTCTAGTACAGTTAAGTAGTTAACACACACACATGGACGCAGCGGTCTAAGGCATCAGTGCAAGAGGCGTCACTACAGTCCCTGGTTCGAATCCAGGCTGTATCACATCCGGCTGTGATTGGGAGTCCCATAGGGCGGCACACAATTGGCCCAGATTCGGCTGGTCCGTCATTATAAATAAGAATTTGTTCTTAACTGACTTGCCTTGTTAAATATAGGTTACACACACACACACCACACTGACCAAAAAGTTAATTTGTTGGCATTTACATTTGTCCCCATAACCAGTAAAACATAATCAAAACCTATTTCTTTCACTTACTTTCTGTGCTGTTTCGCTGTTCATTTGTTCAGTCATTTCATTCTCAACCAGGATTTCTATGGAACGGTCTTTGCGTGTCAAAAAAGATACACGTCAAATAACACTTTGAAGTGTCAAATAATACAACATAATCTGTTTCAGTAGCTATAGTTAGCTAGCTAACTATATAGCTAGGTGTCATCATCTAAAATAACCCTAATTTATAAGACAGTTCTTATTTGATTAATGTTGGTCGGAACCATCTATGTGAAGCTAGCCACAATAAGGATTAGCCACAATAGTGGACTTTGCAGTTACCCTTCAAAATAAACGTATGGCATAATTCTACTATTTGTATTAATTTGTATCACTGTCAATGACATACTTTTATCTTGAAGGCACACCGCAATTCCACTATTGTGCCTAATCCTTATTGTGGCTAGCTTCACAACACATAACCTGGTCCGGTTGAACCTCACTAGTCAGATAAAGCTAGCTGGCTGCTTATAATGTTAGCTTTGGGCAACAGGGTTAAGTAGCTGTCTAGCTATTTATTTTCATGAACTGAAGTTCAATTTCAATAGGCGAACAACAAGTGGCAACCTAGCTAATATTTATTTACAAGGATTCCTAAGTCATTACTAAGAATAATGAAAATGACTGCAGTTTTTACTGGTCATTGTTTTCAGGCTGGTTCTATTGGTGCTTGCTAGGTAACAAGCTAAAGCTAGCTACTCCGGAAGTTGCGGTCGAACAAATGAGGCTTTATTACCAACGCGGTATTGTAAACACATCATTCGTGGCCAGTGTTTGCTTGTTTGCTGACTTTTTTGTACAGCTTTGACAGTGCTACTGTATCTTTTTTGACACGCAAAGACTCAAACGGCGTTCCATAGTATGTATGTTGTGAAGCTAATAGCATTGACGCTATTACTGTGAAACTCCGATAGGGCAACATCGGATAAATAGCGCACTTGGTAGTGTTAACCGGTGCTCGACCAGTCGGCGAAAGCCAACATCACCCAAGACAGAAAACGGTTGATTGTCAAGGGCAATTCATTCCATTATCTTGGCTTTCATGGATTTCCCCTTTGAGTTGTCGCGCTGAAATTTTGACTTGTTGACTGCTCGATCTACACAGCAGACATTGTGGGCTAGTTTAGGAATGCTGTGTTGCATGTATAGTGCAATGTTTTTGCGTTACTTCATGTCCCTTCATTAAATAGGTATGCAAGTCAGCATTAACATCGGTTTTGTACATCGGGCGTTAAACTCGACATCGGCCTATACCGATGTTGGCATTTTTAACTAATATCGGCCGATTCCGATATGTTCACCGATATGTTCACCGATATATCGTGCATCCCTAGTATACGGCTTATCAATTATGTAGTTCAGTAGAGAAATCATGCACAAAGTAGCTTACACAATCGCAAAGCACATCAAATATATTCACATGCGTGCCGCACACATAGCTAGTTCCAGCGGAATGTCAGGCAGCATTCGCAGCAAGAGCGTGCAGTTGATTGTCTCATGGAGCCGGTAGGTAGGAAAGACCATTAAACTTATGATATATACCAGTAAAGGCAACATTGGGTATGCAATCCAGTTGTTGAAAAAATGTGGTCAGGTCTTGGTTGGATCTTTGCGATGCACAATTCAATCATCATCCGCTGTTTGAATGAACATTTCTAAATGCTTTCCCCAAAAAACCTTCCTAATTAATTGTTGACTGCAAAGGAGGCCTACCTGGCAAAATTATTTAATGAAGATTTGTATCAATTGGGAGGGCATTCGTTTCGCAAACTCTACCATTACACGTAGCCTACACTGTAGGCCTGCATTGTAGTACAGTATAGAAACACAGCTAGAAAAACAGTCTCTTGCTAAGTGCACAATTGAATTAAAGGGAAACTACACCCTCCCCCAATTTGTATTTGTATTTTTCCCAGACCTAAACAATTGTCTCATGATGTGGTATAAGCATTAGAACATCCATTTGTTGCTGTCTTTCTATAAAAAAATACATTTTGAGAGTGAAAACCTGAAAAAAACTATAGGAAAACATACTTTTTCACACAGTGCGCCTTTCCTTCGCCGGACGGGCCATTTTAGATTTATTAGAGTATGGTCTGGTTATACGCAATTCTGCTTTAGCTAGCAGCATTAGCGGCATTAGCCCATAATATACAGCATTGTCCTGTTTCAGTGGGCAGTAATTACACAAGCGGAGCGAGGAGCTCAATAACAAGCAGCGAATCATTCTCCCCGCCGCTTCAATTGCATTAATTAAACAAACCAGGCCTCCCGAGTGGCACAGTGGTCTAAGGAACTACATCGCAGTGCTAGCTGTGCCACTAGAGATTCTGGGTGCGAGTCCAGGCTCTGTCGCAGCCGGCTGCGACCGGGAGACCCATGGGGCGGCGCACAATTGGCCCAACGTCGTCCGTGTTAGGGGAGGGTTTGGGCGGCAGGGAGTTTCCTTGTCCCATCGCGCACTAGCGACTCCTGTGGCGGGCTGGCCGCAGTGCACGCTGACACTGTCGCCAGGTGCACAATGTTTCCTCCGACACATTGGTGCGGTTGGCTTCTGGGTTAAGTGGGCATTGTGTCAAGAAGCAGTGCGGCTGGGTTGGGTTGTGTTTCGGAGGACGCACGACCTTCGCTTCTCCCGAGTCCGTACGGGAGTTGCAGCGATGAGACAAGACTAACTACCAATTGATACTACGAAATTGGGGAGAAACGGGGTAAAATAAAAATATATTAAACAAACCAACCTTCTTGTCTGATCTCACACTTTTCCCTCTGCGCTGCTACATACGAGACTCTGCTACATACTCTCCCTCTCTGTTTTTTCTCCTCCCTCATTTCTGATAGACTTCTGATGACTTCCTTTGCTGGACCAATTTTGCCTTTGCTTACTGTATCTCTCTCTCCGTCTATCCCTCCATTTCTCATTCCCTCTCTCTCTCCTCTATCCCTTCCTCTTATGACTCCATTTGTTGGATCGTTTCAGGCTATGTCTACTGTATCGCCCTCTCCGTCCATCCCCCTCACTTACCCCTCTCTCTTTCGCTCTCCCTCTGTGCTTTGTCTTCATCCCAACCGTGGCTGTGTCCAACTTGCTTTGTTCCCACAGAGGAATCGTGCAGCAGCGGTTGAATAATACAAATGTTTTGCGTGAGGAGTAACTTATTTTTAAAAACCCAACACCACCAACTCATTGCTTAGTGTTTGGAGGTGGTTATTTTTTCCTTCTAATGTGATGTGTGCTGAAATGACCTTGTGTTCTGTTCTGTTCTGTTATTAAAGTCAGCAGAATTCCATCTGGGCTGCTTTTGTAAAGTTGCCCCTCCAAAAACATCCACCGTCTCTCTCCAGTCTTTATTGACACTATGGAGCCTCTTGTTTTGCTCCCCTCTGCTCTGAGAGCTGTGGCCTGGCCTGGCTTCTCTGGCTAACTCTGACAGGGCCTGGTCCAACAACCACAACTTCTGACTGCAGGGCCCACGACAGGAGATGAAACCAGCCAGCCAAAGCCTGCTCTTACACAAACCCTCCTCTGTGATTGGCTCTCCACAGCATGGCTGAGAGGTCAAAGGCGGGCCCATGTAACGACATCGTGTTTTTTCGGCACCAAATAGATGAAAACGGACTGAAACAGGGAGGGAACCCCGGGCTTATCCAATAAGAAATGCACATTAAATGTTTCTGTTGCAAAACATTTTAAAATGTTTTTCCAATTAACACAACCTTGCCATGTCAACCTGTTTCCTGTTTGTCCTATACGATCCCTCCTCTCCTTACATCCCAGTGGTGCTGTTCATTGGTTGCGCCTGGGCCTGCATCCCAGAGGGCGGCACACAAACAATGGTCCGTCCATGCAGGTGCAGGCTAACACAGCCTTGCTGATCAGGGAACACATTCAGGCCTTGTTTCCTCTCCTTATCTACCATGGTGATGACATATATATAGTAAGACCAACGTCAGTGTTGTGTCTGACTGACAATGGGCTCCGCTCCGCCTTATGTGCCAGGCCAGCAGAGGAAATGTATGTTTTTGTTGGTGTTCCTGTTGATGTTGCATCAGTGGGCACATAGCTGTGCGGCCTGGCCTGCCAGCCCCCCACGTCCTGCCTTTTACCACTGTTCCCCCGACAGGAACAGAATCTGCAACCAAGGTCGTGATACAGCGGTTCCTGACCTGTGGTTCCTGTGCGGTCGGGTGGTCAGGGACCCAGGGTAGGCTGTGTGTGTGTGTGGTCAGGAGGACCGCACTGCAGTGGTTGTTCCCCTAAGGCCGTGGAAGGCAGCCGGTGGTAGTGGGACGTCTGCAGCTGTTTTTCTGTTGACTTCCTGTGTTGATGGAGCGCCACACGCTCTCCATACGGGGTTTCACTGCAGGACACACACAGGCACACACACACACACACACACCGTGATGTCATAGGAAAGAATGTCTCTGCTTATGTTTGTGTTAACGCTTGTGTGTGTTTCTCTGCATTTGTATTCATGTTTTTTTTTCTTCTATCTTATCTTTAACTCTGCGTTGTTGGAAAAGGACCCGTAAGTAAGCATTTCACTGTTAGCCTACACCTGTTGCCTACGAAGCATGTGGCAAATAAGATTTGATTTGATGGGTATTGTCGGTCTCTTTGTCTCAGTGTGTGTGTGTGTGTGTGTGTGTTGTGCTTGTCCTGGAGTGCATCTGCCCTGACAGGGTTGGTGTTGGGGTAGACACTAATGCAGCCATGGCTCCCTGTGTTTGCATTAGAAGTGGGTCAGTATGGTACCCTGGAGTATACGTTGAAGTTCATACAGTACGTACGATCTCCCTTTCACACACATTTACTCTCCTCTTTTATTCATCCCCTCTTCCTTCCCCCCTCTCTCCAGACCTCTTACCGTTCACAAATGGTTGGGGATGCCTCCTCGTGGTATAACTTTAACCCTAGTTCCATGGTCAAATGCAGAGCCTCAGACTCGGCCTTTGCTTAGAGGCACGGTAGTTGGCTAGGCAAGGCATCCGAGTGATTTTAACGGGCTTTCTCCATTCTGATGGTTTTATACTCAACCAAACTAGGACAAACATGACATTGAAGTAGTCCAATTTTATATCACTTTTTATTTTAGCACTGTATTAAAATATTGTTATATACGCTATTGTAAAAATCCATACCGGTATGTGGATCCGTACTGGTATACCGTTATTCACGATATATCTCCCATCCCTAACACACGCACGCACGCACACACACACACGCATACACCGTTTCTTTAGATGTTAAGCTGTGAGGAATACAACATGCCAGTTTTCAGTAATGGAGGAGCTCTATTCCTGAATGTTGCGTTTTTGTCGAGTGACTTCACCACAGTGCTTTCATCTCTGCGGATGGTTTCCAGGAAGACATTTCACTCTGATTTGTGTGGGCCGTTCTTTTTTTCCCTATCGTTTTGAGGAAGAAAAGAAAATGGGGAGTGAAAGAGTACACCCCTGCCTTCTCCACAACCCGGCATGTCCGTCTTAAAATGAGGTCAGGTGACACATGAGCCCTGGGTGTATCTCTCTCTCTCTGTTCAGAGGACGAGCCGCTTCCTGTCATCTATCTGCTCTCTCTCTCTCTCGCTCCCTCTTTCCCTATCCCTCTCTCTCTGTCTCTCTCTCTTTGTCATCCCCTCGTGCTCTTTGAACACGGAGAGGCAGGGTAACAGGCATGAAAAGAGAGACGCAGGAACCAAAGGACACTCTCTGACTGACTCAGGAACAGTGACTGCCTTTTCCTTTGATGTTCTACCAACATAATTAGACCAGTAAATAGTACTATTTTGTCATACCCATGGTATACTTCAGTGATAATGCTCGAGAAGCTGGTGTTTGAGGGCATTATCCCTTTTATACAACAGGTTACCAACATATTCAAGTAATGATTGACACATTTTAATTAAATGTTATTTTGATGAATTTATTCATACTATTTCATCCTTCCACAAGATATAATCTGGACACAAATCTAGGGTTGCTACCCAAGCCGGCTGGTTGTTCTTTCTATCGGTTCGGTTGCTAGAGATGTGACCCTGTCGCTCAGTCTTTTTGTTCTGTATCTATGGACGCTAACCAGTCGTTCGTTCTAAATGTTCCATTGCCATACTGGCTGGCAACATTCTTATCCCTTCCTTGCTAGCTAGCCAGAATTAAAAGTGCAGCCAGAATAACAGCAAAGTAGCTTCATTTGCATTTGTTTAAGCTGTTTTCTAGTGACATTTTATTTGGATACATCCATAACAATGAGCTAATGAGGCGGGATTTCACCTGGCACTGAAAATGTACTCACTTGTCAGGACACTGTTGTCCAGAGGAGCTAGCCAACAGCACAGCTAACACAATCACTTCAAACTGAAGTTGAAAAGACTGCAAACTAGCTGCACTTCGTTTCATTTGACCTTTTTTCAATTTACATTTCGTAGAAAATGATGTGGTACATCATACCACAAACCCCTGAGGTGCCTTATTGCTATTATAAACTGATATACCACGGCTGTCAGCCAATCAGCATTCAGGGCTCGAACCACCCAGTTTATAATTAATCAATAAGGCACGAGGGGGTTTGGTATGGATTCAACCCTTAGCCGGGGTATATTGGCCATATACCAAAACCCGTGAGGTGCCTTATTGCTATTATAAACTGGTTACCAACGTAATTAGAGCAATAAAAATAAATGTTTTGTCATACCGTTGGTATATGGTCTGATATACCACGGCTGTCAGCCAATCAGTATTCAGCGTTTTTAACCACCCCAGTTTAGAATGTCTGATATACCACGCTTTTCAGACAATCAGCACTCAGGACTCGAACCACCCGGTTTACCACCAGACTACTGCTTTTGGTTCAGTCTTGTGTCTTGTTTGAATTTGACATTTTCTATGGAGTGCCAATTCCTTCTCCTGGGCGATTTAAGGACTGATTTAAAGAGTGGACACTTTTTATCAATTTCACTTGGTTTTGAGAAACTTTTCTGCACCAGCAATAGACTTCCTTATTGCTCGTTCTGCAGTTTGGGGGCCACGGCAGATGAGGCTGGTGGGAGGAGCTATAGGAGGACAGGCTCATTGTAGTGGCTAGAATAGATTCAATGGAATGGTATCAAACAAAAGGAAACCACATGTTTGACTCCATTCCATCCATTTATTCCATTCCAGCCATTACAATGAGCCCATCCTCCTATAGCCCCTCTCACCAATTTCACAGTATTATTCCAACCTCAAAGTGTGGAAATATATATAAAACACATGCAAATCACGTTTTTGACTGCACTGCCCCTTTAAGTGCAAAACAGCTTGAGTGGAAATTGCAGCATTTCTTCCATGAGTGTTTTCCCAAATGGAAGGAAATGCTGAGAAATGTTCAATGAATATGCTGAACACGGCAATATGTGTCAAGCCACAGAATGGCTTGTCGTTTTCCACAAGCTATTAGGCCATAGTTACTACTGTCTGCTTCCCTCTGTAAAAATACAGCAATTTACTTCAATAAACATTTTCCTTTTGGGGTAACCGAGTTCAAAGCAATGCCTTCATTGCATTAGCATTTGGTGTTATTTTTCAGCTATTTTATATGTAATCTCAATGACAAAAATAAGTGTTTCAATTTATAACATTTATATAACTTATATCAAATAAATAAAACACCCTTATTACACTTATATAACTGGTAATACGATGGATGTGTAGCTGTTTACTTACCTGAATTAGGCTTACTTGACGGTACTTACCTCATGAAGGTGGGGGCAATCAGCTATGACAGGACGACTTCTAATATAACATACTTTTCTTATTACAGTCTCCTGGTGCAAGTAGCACGTCCCCTTTCCCAGACATGTTCTGTGGTGCTAAACTCAGCGAGTCTTGTGTTCTCTAATGTTACATGGAGCTCCTGGTTAGTTTGGTTAAGAGGAAGACATAGGCTCACAAAGCAAGCGGAACTCTTGGCAAGGCTCCAACATCAACTATCACTGCGGTCTGTAGTCATTCCTGATCAAACCGTCACTCAACAAGCACCTCATGCTATCCTAGTGCTGTCATACACTTAAATGATGATGGGGGGGAACAACCATGCAAGCCCCTCTTGAGCTGACCTCAAAAATGTTACTTAAAATGTAAAGGAACCCAGACCACAACTTAGAGAAGGTTATGAGGCCTTTTGGAACCACAGAACAGCCCCAAAATGAGGGTAGTCTCAAGTACATCTTCTGCGAAACCCACAATTCACTAGTCACAGATTTGTTTCAATCTCGGATTTATGACTCGATGTCAAGAGATGAACCTCTTCATCTTGTTCATGTTCCAGCTGGTAACCTGAGTTAATCAAGGAGGTTTGGGCCGGAGAGAGTATTTCAAAGTAACTTTTACTACCGCTGGCTTCCTGGCTTGGTTTGTCCAACGAAACTTAGGGTCTTTGGACTGGAGAGAGTTATTGCTCGCAGTTAAAGGCTTCCGGCCTCCATAATACGACATGGATTGTGGTTTTGTATATTCTGGTAAACACTTTGGGAGACTTGAGCCAAGAGTTGGGCTACACTTAGCCAGCACAAGATTTGGTTCTGGCTAAGCTAGCCAGCTATGCATGTCTGTCACTAGGGGCTGCCCTCTGTGGTGACCCATTTCAGTTGGTCAGCAGGAAATAAGACCATTAGGGAGGGAGGTGAGTAACAGGCCTGGGGTCAACCCTGAAGGAGTCCGAGACACTCATGTTTCACACCAGATGGTCTGTTGTAAGCATTACGTCTTGATACGTGGTGGGAGAGGGAGATGTTTGATGCCACTACAAGTGTGAGCTCCCAAGCAGAACTATGGCAAGGTTTAAAAGCTAGATGAAGAATTATGGGTAACAACATTTCTACCAGAAGTGGTAGCTGAAAAGGTTATCTGTTTAGGGAATTGGTACCTAGATTTTCTAAAGAGATGCTTCATGGCGGTGGTACCACAACTACCTACCTCAGCAATTTCATCACACAACTTTTGTATTGATGTGGACAATTCTTTAGAATGTACTGTGAAGTCCTAGTCAGTGTTAAATAGAATGTTGAGGCCCCACCCGCCTTGGGGGAAAAACACCCATGGTCACCTTGGTTACCCCATTGGCTCACAGCAAAAACAATTTTCTTGTTGTCTACTTGTTTAAGTCAAAAATAGCCTGCTCCCGAGCGTTCTCACTACTTAGAAAAACGTAATATTGTAGGGCTTCCCTCATGCCCCTTTTCATGATGGTGCTAGCAGCCACATTAGTGAGTGCTTGTTAGCTACCAGCCGGAACATTAAGCTAACCAATACCAACAACACACACAAACAGAGTATACAGATGCAAATACTGAGTGGATTTACAAACATACGATACGAAACAAGTTAAATGTCTTACCTGTTATTAAATGTTTTACACACACATAGCTACGTGTAGCCTACTTAGACACCGGGTCTCCACAATTTCCCACTCTCCCACGCCGAATAGCCTGAAGCCACAGGCCTCCTCTAGCAGTCTCTATTTCCCTAAGTGGGAGCAAAGCGAACCGTAGGTTGGGTTTTTGACCTAGTTACATGTACATTGAACAACACAGCAGCTTTTTTTGTGTTATTTATGTATAACTAAAAAATCAGTGATGAAGTTGACCTTTTTACAGTGGGGGTCAATGGTAAAGAATGTTTTTTTTCTCCTCAATTTGTGGCCCGTGGTCGAGGGAAATTCTTTATTATTATGTGAGTATCGACTCCGAGTATATACAGTAGATTATTGTATACAGTAGATTAATGAGTAGAATCTTCATTCCATTCCTGCCTCAGATCTGTCATCTCTATCTGGCTTCAGCGTACTGTGCAGCGATCCTCTGATCATAATCTGATTTTCTGTGTGGATCAGGAGATGTGAGAGACCCGGGGCCTTTGTCTGATAGAGCTCAGAGATGAGTGTGTTTGTACAGAGCGTTCCCACCACAGCTCTTTCCTACCATGTGGAAGCACTTTGATCCTACTTCTGACACCAACAACTCACCTTGTGGGAAGAGGTGCATAATGGGTATTTTGATCAGGATTTCAGCTTCCACAAAACTTTCAGGCAACTTGTTATATTACCTGGCTCTGGTTTTTGTTTGAGCTGTCCTTTTTGTAGTCCGCCTATTTGAAAGATGTCTCATTCCTTCTTATTCTTACATCGTTGATCTCACTGGTATGAAACTCCTGGAAACAAATCCTGAGACGAAACTCACCTCTAGATGCATTGCATGAATCACTATTTTCAAAGAGATAGCCTGGCAAGCAGAGGGTCTGTTAATAATGCCCTTTGCCCATAGAAGGAATTCAACTAAGAATCCGTGTTTTCTCTGCGGGAATTGTCAGTCTTCCGATGTAATGCGTGACGAGGCTTTCTAGATTGGATTAACGTAACAGTATATCTGGGGGGAAGCTAAATACATGTTTGTATTAAGTCGTCCTGTCATTCAGATTACCCAATGGGATTAGTTCCGCTTGACGGCCTCTGTTATTGCGGGTTTATACGCATTTTGTTTGTCTAGTTATTTATTTGCCGGCATCTGATGTAATTTGTTTCACATTTGTTGGTGTAGTTTAATATTGTGTTGTGTGGATTCCAGCAGCTTACTGGTCCCAAGGTGAATCCCTATTTCTGAAAGCTTCTGCTTTATGACTTAACTGTGTTCGTGGACTTTCCATCCCTCTCAAGCGCTGCAAAGAGTTTGTTGTGTGTCTGATGTTCTTTCGAGGTCTGTTATGATCCCGGGCTGCTCTTTGGTGGCGAGTTCCTGAGGTAATTCATTCTTAGCTGTGCGGCGAGATTATTCGTGGCTTTCCTGGAAGAATGTCAGTGGAGAACAAGTAGTTGTTGTTAGCAAGAACGGAGGAAAAGAGGCTATGACTAAATGTAAGCCCATATGCTTTTCATTTGGTGCAAATCTTTTTTTACCATAGCTAATTTTAGCATTGCCAAAACGTTATTTTAAGTCATAAAGAACAGGCCAGATCCCAAATTATTAGTAAAAAATATATATATATTAGGAAAATACATAGCGTTTCGGTTTTCAAAGAAAAGCTTAATTAGTGAGGTTTCCCTCAGACCTCAAACAGCAGAAACCAGTGCAGTGATGAATCATCACTACACCCATAAAACATTGCCCTACCGTATATATGATGACGAGGGCTTGATAAAGTGTCATCGTTGATTAAAGTATCATCTTAATTATGTTCATGTGGTGATCTTACGTTTCTACGTGGTCTGATCAGGACACTTTTGTAGAGCATTTAACGTCTAACCTTGTTATCCTCCTCCCAAAACACAAAACCATCATTCAGCGGTATCCCAACTGCCCCCTGGTCCTCTTATGGCAGTCAATCATAATGTCGTTTCCTAGAACTTTAAGTCAAGATGAGAGCAGGTGGCTTGGTGGAAAAGAGATCTGTAGCGATTTGAAGGTATGTTGGGGGGTACAAACGCTCAAGTGTGCTGTTACACTTGGCCGCACACCAGTGAAACACTGAACGGTGCTAACCCAAATGAAGCGAGGCCTCTTCGGCCTGAAAACGTTTGCTTCTCTTCCGCTTCGGGACAGCCTGCATATTTTTCTGCTCTGCTTGTTTGCCTTAGCGTGTAAGTTGTTGGTTGATTGAAATACTTAGATCTTTCAAGAGGTGTGCCTTTCATACACCTCTGAAGAGAGGTGGAGGGAGAGAGAGAGGGGGAAAGGGAGAGAGAGATCGAGTGAGAGAGAACTACAGAGAGAAAGAGAGAAAGCTGCTCAGAGAGACGGCAGGGAATATGGATCGTAGAAGAAGCCCCGGAAAGGCATGTTCCCTTGTTGAGCGTCAGTGGTCTACTCTGTAAGGGGTAGAACTGTGGATCATTGAAATGACAGCATGCACATTGACACAGGAACAACCCATAAGACACTCTAAACTCCAATATCTCTAAAGACTCCGGCTGGCTGTCTCTAGCTACAGTTTGCGGACCCTCAGGTTCTGGGCTTGGATCAAATCTGTGTGTCTTTGTTGGCCTAGAAAGTGTTTTCTGGCCCTCCGTGCTCAGAAAGGGCTACGAGTCAATGTCTGAGTAGTTAAACTGACCCCAAGTGCTAAAGATGTCAGTCCGAGTTAGAGGTCTGACATTTAGGGTCACCGACTCAGGGCATTTTGTTTTAACCTTTGACCCAGAAACACTGGGTTTGGCGTATAATGGGATTCCTTCTCATCTCGGATCAAGCAATCTTGTTACAAGGTCATTATCTGCTTATCCCCACTATATCAATTCACACAGGAAACTCCATCCCAACAGCCTTCAACAATGTTGTAATTATGTTGTATATTCAACTGGAGATGAAACCCTAACAAAATGTAACTTTTTCCAAACATTTGGCATGGTTTTCTTCCTGCTATTGTCTTGACTGTTGCAATCCAGTGGTTTGTTTATATGCTTTGAGGTATAAATTCATGCGTTGTTAATTTTTCGGTGATGGACTTTCGAATGGCAATCTCAGCTGTAAAATACATTTCGTTTCATAACCCAAACTCTGTTGACATGATGGTCATCCTTGGCTTCTCGCCCTCTCTTTCTCTCTCTCTCTCGCAACTCCCCCCCTCTTTCTGTTTGTCGGTTGAAACTCAGTCAAAGCCAACCTTGTCATGCGTACCTTCCCTTCAACCTGACCATTCATTTCCCACAGAAAACCACAGCCTCTTTTTAGGCTAGATTGTATAAACCTGGGTGACTGACCGCGTATAAGCCAGGGTGTCTTCACTTGTTAGGAACGCACAAAAATAATGCTGCAGGTCACCTTCGACCCGTGACAATGTTTTACACGGTCTTATCGACTTGACAGTCAATCTTCTTTGACAGACACCATTTGGACGTGAATGAGGCATTTCAATGTGAAGGAACAACAGGTGAAGGCGAGACGAAAGAGAGAAACTGATTGTGAGTGATAAATAGCAGGCCCGGGTGGAAAGTGTCCCCTTTTGGACGAAAGAGGAGCAGCCTTTTTGTCCTGAACTGTGAGCTTGTTGCTGCCACAGTATCAACAAGGGAGAGAGAGGGAGATAAGATAAAGAAAATGAGAGGAAGAGAAGATGGCAAATGGCTATTATGTTACAAGGATGCCTTGGGGTGAAGAGGAGTTTTTGGGCGGCTTTGGAGGATTCTGTTTGGAAAATGGGAGTTGTACTGAGACCGAAGTAAAGTGGCCCCTTGTTACTGACTTGACTACAGGCTAGCTTTATAATGGTTCTCATCCACTTTGGGCTGAGTTCTTTCTCTGTCTGTCTCTCTCTGTCTCCCTCTGTCTGTCTCTCTCTGTGTGTTTCCCTCTGTGTATTCCTCTTTCTCTCTCTCTACCTGTTCTTGGTCTCTGCCTCTGTCTCTATCAGTTCAATGTGTGAGAGGGAGAAAGAGCGGGAGAGAGATAGTGGAAAGAAAGATGTGAAAGAGAGCAGAAGGTCTGTTGACACTGTGTGATGTCATGTGATGGATGGGAGTCTAATCTACTTTAGCTGTGTCATTGATGGATCTGAGTTGCTGAGCTGGATACTGTATAGGCTCATTACCATGTCTGTGCTCCAAAAGTCACCCTAGTACAGTACAGCACAGTACAGTGTACTCAACACTAGTATGCTCTACTTTGTACTGTTCTGAACTATACCCTACTTTTCTTCACCGTACTCTACTGTGCTGTACTGTACTGTGATGTCCAAACTTGTGAGCCCAATTGTGGTTTGTTACTTCTAGGATTTCCCATTGTAGCCAATTCAATTGCAGAAATTGAATTGATTTGGAAATGGGATTTTGAATTTTAATCACTTAGTCATTCATAAACAGAATGTATATCAGTAAAAACACTTCTGTGAACTTTCATTATCCTCCCTCCACACGAGGGAGAGAAATGAGAAAATATCTTAAAGATATGTGGGTTTTTGGTAACGGAATTGCAAGGCACAAGACAATGTTACTTAAACTTACATAAAGGCAGAAAAATGTAGCCAAAACTAAATATAAGTGTTGATATTAGTTGGCAGGGGTCTTTACTTATGTATTTCTTAAAGGGCTGACCCCATTTAGTCGACTGGTCGATTGTTTGGTCGATAGGCTGTTGCTACTGAAATCTCGGTCGACCAAGCAAGCAAAAGAATTCCGGTAAATATCGAGGTATACAAGACACCTGTCTGAGTGGACTAATATAGTGTGGAGGCCGTGGGGATGGCACAGTCCATCACTCTAAGCCATGCGCTGCTGAAATTGTATATGAATATATTACATAAGAACAATGGTGCAACACTAATTAAACTATTTTTTTTATAACAAATGTGCTCTCCCGTGTTGGATAGCGGTCGCTGTCCGCAGTTCTGAAACACATCAGTGCGCTGTTGAATTGGCGCCTTTTCCCAGACCATGTTGCTATGTGCATAATATCAAAGTTAACCAGCATATTGGTGTTGAGAACAATGCGGCAGAGGCAGCAGCAGAATGAGGAGATGAGAAAACATTCCTTGCCTTATTGTTTAAGAAAAGTGAGGAGAGAGGAATCCCAAAATGAATCAGGTCTGTAATCAATAGCCTAACTGTTAAATGTGCCTGGCTTTATAAATCGTCGATATATCTACAGAAATAAGACCGATCCTGCTATTGTTGCCTGTTTGAGTGTTTGTTTAATAGCCTACTGATTCCGTGAGCACCAACCTTCACACAACAACATGTCAAGTATACAATTTCACTAATTCGGCTGTTTTTAAACTTTGCTTTGCTGTAATAAAGGCTTTACACTTTTTTTCCCTTTAGAACAGCCTTTCTGGTATTACTTATAATTGATTTAGTGTTGTTTTCACTGTTCCAAATTGTCCGATATGTTTTATTTATTATAATAATAACAATAACAATCCTTTTATTTTATTTATTTGTTATTATTACTATTGTTATTATGATCATAGGTAATGTCTTTATCATTAGTAGGCTTAGTATAGCAGCCTTGTATAACCACCATCGGAGCTATAGGCCTAAGAGCACATCCTGTTTAGTCTTAATACGATAATTTACTTTGGCCTGTATTTCAATACTTATATAGGCTACTGTATCAATAAGTCATTAATTAGTTCATGTCATTACACAGCATACGAGACATTCATGGTTTGAAATGCAATCAAGCATTTTAGTTTTAAAATAAAATAAAGTGAGCTTTGAATAATTTGCTTAAACGGCAAATGAACCGTTCCATTTCGTAAAAATTGCATTCACGAATGAATGCGACTGTTTTTAGTCTTTGCTGTAATAAAGGCTTCGCAAAAAAAACATTAAAACAGACTCTCTGGTACGCTAATTAGCTATTTAGTGTTGTTTACATTGTTCCGAACGGTCAGAGAAATGATGTTGTAATCAATACAGGACCTGTTTGGCACACGTAATATGCACGTAGAGCTTGTTCCTTACCTTCTTTTTCTTGATCTCCAGTATTTTTCACAACTAGTCATCTGTCTTCTCCTTTACCTCCTGAGCAACCAGTAAACATTCCCCCGTTTCGAGTTTATTTGTCACGTCCTCTGCATCCATTTTCCTGTCACACGTGTCACGATGTCATGATTATGATATGCTGTAGGCCAGGCCCTATTGTGTCCTATTTGGACGGGATTTGTTTTACTGGGGGAGGTTGGGTAATGTCATTATGTGCACAAGCACAAAACACCACATCTATCATTTTTGTCCCGTCCGAATCTGCCATTTCAGTAATTGTTACATGGCAGGAGAGTAACAATTCCAGCCATACCCTACTGCTTTTTGGCAAACTCCAAGGTCCTCTGATAATACTAGTCCTGTGCGAATCGACATCTGTTTTTTTTAGAAAAATGTCTGCGTTTGAGAGGTGTTGCTTGCGGTTTGCGCAAGAAAGCAATAACTGATTGGATAAATTGAACTAAGTGCTGCGCATAAGCTATATATGAATGGCCTACATGTAGCCTATCAACTTTCACAGTGAATGCTTTTGTTTATCTGTTTTGTGCGTATGAATTGAATATTGCCAAATGCATCAGTAAAAAAATATTGAGCCTATTAAATGCAACCCTTGCTGTTAATTAATCGTAAGGCAGCATACAACTGACCCAAACTGACCCAAATCCTTAAAACGCATCTCAAGTGCAGTTGCACTGTTGGGCTCAAATCTGAAGGCTGGGGGCCATTTAGGATGCACTGCGGATCGCTAAAATATCCTTATGTATCAGGAATCAAGACCCAAGTGCAGACTGTGTGAAGTAACAATGTTTATTGTAACCACAGGGGCAGGCAAACGGCAGGTCTAGGCAGGCAGGGGTCGATAATCCAGAACAGAGGCCAAGGTAAATGACGGCAGGCAGGCTCAGGGTCAGGGACGGGCAGTGGGAAGATGTTGAAATACTGTATCTTCACGCCTAGAATAAAAACCTCCAGGCTTCCGTCAGAACTGTGCTCGTCACACAGTCACTCGCTGTCTTTTTCTTTTTTAACACAGCGCAGCAAGTTTGAGCCGGCCCCGGACCTGGCACAATCAAATCAATTGCTGATCGGACTCGCCCTAGTCATTTCTGTGTCTTAATTATTTAATCAAAGAGTGCTTAACGCGACAGACAAGCTCCGTGAATATAGTTGTTTGAGTTAAATCACATAGGATGTGTCAACATATGGAAAAATACACGTTTTAAAATGTTGACTAAACGATTGGTCGAAAGAACCGACGACACTTGGTTGACCTAAAAAGAAAATTGTCCTTGTGCGGCGAGTAGCAGTGATGGGACAAGACTGTAACTACCAATTTGGATATGAAGAAATTGGGGAAAAATAGGTCAAAAAAATTATATTATAAATAAATTTGCAGGCCAGAGTCATGTTCATTAAGCACCAAACGGAAGAAAACGGAATGAAACAGGGATGGACTACCTGGACTTGTCCAGTAAGAAACACACATTTTCATTTTCCGTTGCAAAACCTTTTGAAACATTTTCTGTTGCAAGCTCTAATGAGCACGACTCAAGAAACCACACTCCCACAGGCAGAAAGTCCTCTGACTTTCCTTGGGTCTGCCACAACATCAGCTGCGGCCGCAGAGTAACTACTTCAGTGTGAGTTTGTGTGTTTGTGTAGCCCCCTCTACATTTTGAGTGTGTGTGCATGCGTACACATTGGTGTGTGTGTAGCCCACTTCTCTAAAGGGCCTTTTCTCCATGCTAATGTGAGCAGGGCTATTTGCAGAGCTGCATTGGATGGAGAGCTCATTGAAGGACGAGTGGAGGGGGGTTGGGCTGTCACCTTCTCATTGAGCGGGCAGTGGAGCACGCCCCAACACATCTTATTTCAATACAAAGGGAGGCTGTGATGCACATACAAATGAGCCAATAATAGGTGGTTTTGTCACTCAATTCCCTCCAAGTTTAATCTCACGAACAAACTCCCTCTGTGTGCATGGTGAGTTTGTGTGTGTGTGGGGGGAGGTTTCAATGTGTGTGCTTGCATGTGTGTGCGTGAATTTGTGTGTGTGCATGGATTGAGTGGATTGGTGTGTGGGCGTAAACTCCTTCACCCTTATCCCCTCCCCTCAAAGCTAATGCATGGGAATGTAACAGACATGCACTTATTCCCGGTGTGCATGACCTGCAGAAAATTGTGTGCAACAGGAAATAATTAGAGATAATTTCCCCTCTCTAATCACAGAAACTGTGTGTTTCTGTGTGTGTATATGAAGGTTATTTTAGTATAGTGATATTCTATTAGCTTCAGTTCGTTTTCAGACTTGATTTACTAGTTTTTATTCAGTTTCAGTTTGATAAAAACCATTCGATTTCATGTTTATGTTATTTTGTTTTAGTGTTAGCGACAGTAATTTGCCTTATTCACGTGGGCTAGGGGCCATTTACAGTTGAAGTCGGAAGTTTACATACAGAGTCATTAAAACTCGTTTTTCAACCACTCCACAAATTTCTTGTAAACAAACTATAGTTTTGGCAAGTCAGTTAGGACATCTACTTTGTGCATGACACAAGTAATTTTTCCAACAATTGTTTACGGACAGATAATTACACTTATAATTCACTGTATCACAATTCCAGTGGGTCAGAAGTCTACATACACTAATTTGACTGTGCCTTTAAACAGCTTGGAAAATTAAAAAAAATGGTGTCATGGCTTTAGAAGCTTCTGATAGGCTAATTGACATAATCTGAGTCAAATGGATGTGTACCTGTGGATGTATTTCAAGGCATACCATCAAACTCAGTGCCTCTTTGCTTGACATCATGGGAAAATCAAAAGAAATCAGCCAAGACCTCAAAAAAAAATGTTTAGTCCTCCACATGTCTGGTTCATCCTTGGGAGCAATTTCCAAATGCCTGAAGGTACTAAATTCAGTGCGAAAAGTGCAAATCAATCCCAGAACAACAGCAAACGACCTTGTGAAAATTCTGGAGGAAACCGGTACAAAAGTATCTATATCCACAGTAAAACAAGTCCTATATCGACATAACCTGAAAGGCCGCTCAGCAAGGAAGAAGCCACTGCTCCAAAACCGCCATAAAGAAGCCAGACTACGGTTTACAACTGCACATGGGGACAAAGATAGTACTTTTTTGAGAAATGTCCTCTGGTCTGATGAAACAAAAATGGAACTGTTTGGCCATAATGACCATCGTTATGTTTAGAGGGGGAGGCTTGCAAGCTGAAGAACACCATCCCAACCATGAAGCACGGGGCTGTGGCAGCATCATGTTGTGGGGGTGCTTTGCTGCAGGAGGGACTGGTACACTTCACAAAATAGATGGCATCATGAGGGAGGAAAATTATGTGGCTATATTGAAGCAACATATCAAGACATCAGTCAGGAAGTTAAAGCTTGGTCGCAAATGGGTCTTCCAAATGGACAATGACCCCAAGCATACTTCCAAAGTTGTGGCAAAATGTCTTAAGGACAACAAAGTCAAGGTATTGGAGTGGCCATCACAAAGCCCTGACCTCAATCCCATAGAAAATCTGTGGGCAGAACTGAAAAAGCGTGTGCGAGCAAGGAGGCCTACAAACCTGACTCAGCTACACCAGCTCTGTCAGGAGGAATGGGCCAAAACTCACCCAACTTATTGTGTGAAGCTTGTGGAAGGCTACCCGAAACGTTTGACCCAAGTTAAACAATTTGAAGGCAATGCTATCAAATACTAATTGAGGGTATGTGAACTTCTGACCCGCTGGGAATGTGATGAAAGAAATAAAAGCTGAAATGAATCACTCTACTATTATTCTGACATTTGATGCCCTTGGTTAGTAACCAAC
Source organism: Salvelinus namaycush (assembly GCF_016432855.1). NCBI lineage: Eukaryota > Metazoa > Chordata > Actinopteri > Salmoniformes > Salmonidae > Salvelinus > Salvelinus namaycush. The sequence continues at coordinate 5,689,174 of NC_052328.1, read as the reverse complement.
CACTCAATGAATGCAATAATATTGGATTTGTGACGCAGTTCAAGAGAAGTGGTTAGCACAACCACTTCCCTTGAACTGCTTCACAAATCCAAGATAATTCCCCCACAGTAACAGAAATTCAACACTGCCAAACACACTCAACATTCATGAGAGTTTCTGTCCAATTACATGCAGGTATTTAGGTTAGCCAGAGCATGGTAGAAAGCTATTATGAAATTGCATACCTCAATGCAAAATGGCTGTTGTAAGAGTGGCAGTGTAGCTTTGACACAGTGTTAAGAAAGCTTGAGTTTCAACCAAAAAGCTTCAGAACTAGAGGGTAAACACTTTTGTTGACCTTGGTATGAATTGTGTTTCCTGGTGGCTCATCAGGGCCATATGTTTGTGGGTGCGTTTAACACAGTGTTTGGATTCTGTTGCAGTTTGTAGTGCTTTGCTCTCTGTGTACTCTTTGGTTTGTTTAATGGTAATTCGTCCTTTAGACATCACCGATGTTCTGTTTCGCCGCAAAGGTTAGCAAATGTCCTCCAAGGATATGACCTCTTTGACCCCAGCTTTGTCCGTCTTTACCTTTTACCTTTCTCTGTTCATCAACCCCCCTGCATCTGGTATATGCCCATTCCTGACCTTTTCTCTATGTATCGTTCACTCTCTCTCTTCCCTCTCTTCCCAACTCTGTTCATCCACACATGCATCTCTGCCTGTTTCTACCTTTCTCCCCCTCCCTCACCATTTCTTCCCGTGGTTCTCACTGGGATACCTGTAGTTCTCCCTAGGGAGCTCACTCACTAATCAATGCTACTTATATAAAGGAGCGGTGCAATGCTTTGAAAAACACCACTTTTTCCCCCTTTACTAACCACTGTTAGAGCAGAGGAATATATCTGTATAGATTGCGATACATGGCGTGCTGGTTTACACTAAATGCATCTAACTTGTGACAGGGGAATGTTGTCCTCACGACGCAGCTCGCTCACGTGGAGCTAAATGTGGCTCTCGCGGCACAGCTCGCTCACATGGAGCTGCTCACATGGAGCTACTCACATGGAGCTAAATGTGGCTCTCACGGTGCAGCTCGCTCACATGGAGCTAAATGTGGCTCTCACGGTGCAGCTCGCTCCTACAGTGCTGGGTGTATGGCCTCTAATTGCCAGGGGAAATAGGACAGCCGTGGTGGGAGGTTTCCTTTTCTTGTCAAGACAATTAACGCTCCTTTTTTTTATCCTGGCGTCGCCTTTGAAAAGAGACATTGTGTTTGGCAGCTTGGCGAACACAAGAATGGGGCTAGAGCTGTTAGCGACGACCAGCGCTCCACCAGAGGGGAGAAGGAAGGGCAAGGGAAGAAAGTGGTGTATAGTGTTGTGGGGACGATTGCCTGTCCGTGTCGTGTACCCAGTGCTGAAGGAGACCGGCAGGTCCCCAAAGCTGTCAGGTCCAATAACTTTTGTGTGGTCTTGTCTCTTGCCATGGAGGGGAAACGGTTCAGGCTATAGGTACGGATCAGTGGTGTTTGTCCTCGCTGCAACACTCAAACTGTTTCTGAACTGAATTGTCAGTCTCTCGCTCTCGCTCTCTCTCTCTCTCTCTCTCTGAGGAAATACTCGACAGGTGTTAGCGTTTAGCCTCAACTCAGTTTAATTGCCTCATTTGAGCAATGAGCTGCTTGATCCCATGCCTGACTTTTTATTGTTTTGTAAAAAGACTAGAGGCCCTATTAAAGCTTGCTGGACTAAGGCCTACAGGACCTTGGGTAAGAAACACCGGACCAGGTCCTCAATCACTGCTTCTCCTTCTCTCAGGAGGTAGAGTATAGAAAACAACAACAGGCTAGATTGGTATTGGGGGGTCATGCCAGGGGCATAGAAGCCTTCCTGGCTGCTGGGTTAGAACCAGCTTGGGGGAGCTGTGGGGGGTCAGAAACTCTGAGTTGGCGGTGGTAACGTTAGGGGGGGGTTGGAAGAGACAAAACTCCAACCTGTGAAGTTCTACAGAGGAGCATGTGTGCAAGCCCACTACTATGCATGTCTGGCTGCTAGTTGAGTGGAAAGGGGCCAGGCTAGGCCAGGGTGGTGGAGAGGTGAGCAGGGGGATTCAGTTGGAAATGGGGGGTAGGAGGGGGATGTGGAGGGGTTAGTGGGGGGGCTCACATCCCTCCCAACCGGCACGCTGTGAATTAGGAACTGACACAGACAAAATTACTTCAGCATGTGAATGAGCCATCACTTAATTTGGCAGAACTAATCCCTGGAGCCCCCCCCCCTTCCCTCCTTCCCGCCCTCTATTCTAACTCTGTCCATCTATGCTCGGGCTCCGGCTCCTCACTGTCATTACACTCGTAGGCCCTGGGATGATTGAAAAAGCTGAAAGGAATTCCTCATCCATACTGTGGACTCGGCCTTCTTCAGGTTTCATCCCCTCCCATCTACATTTAATTAAAACATCAAAGAGGAGTAACCGTTGTATCAAGAAGAATTATGCAGTATGTTCAACAGATAAGTCGTTAGAGGAACATTTGGGGAGTGTTGGCGTACTGTAGTAGTACTCCTGTAGTTTTCCGACCCAGTTATTCGTACACCAGTCTCCCCTTCAGGGAATCTACTTCATCTCCACTTGGGAAGGCAGCAGTTCACATATTTTAAGCTGTTACTGCATTTAAAATGTTAATGTGGAAGTGTTGGGTCTCATCTAGGGAAAATAATTGTCTTTGTACTCGCAGTACTGGAATTTGAATGGGTAAAGAAGACACCTGTACTGAAACTATGAATTGTTGTAATATGATGCTTCATGCTACACTTTTATTTTAACAGACAATTTAACAGATATTTCATACAATGTGCAATAAATCACCTGCCCACCGTCTTTTGCACAGCTGTCAAGAGTTGTTCCCATTCACACACGGATAACACACTTGACTGCATCGTGCATCCCTTCCGTGCTGGAGAAAACATGGGGAAAAGCACGCAATTTCATCATGAGAGAATGACAATGGTGTCTGTTGGTCTTTACAGTGGTGAAATTCCAGGTTTGTGATTTCTGGGGAGGATGCATGTTAACCCCACATGTTGTTAGCTCTGGTCCATCCACCCCCCTGAAGGCAGTTCACGACCTCCATGGTTGAGATATAGCCCATTGGTGTACTGCATCTATGTGTCTGACACTGATTCTTGTGTAACAGTGGCTGGTTGCCGGTTGGTGGTAGTGGTGGGATAGAGGCTAGTCTACTCAACCTCAGCCCCCCCCCCCCCTCTTTCCCCACCCACTCAGTTGGAGTAGGGTTGACGGGTCAGTAGCTTTCCCTGTGAATGCCTACCTTTGTCTCCCTGTCTGTCTCCCGGAACACTAGCTGGCCTGGGAGTCCTGGCTTGGGAATCCTGGCTGGGGTTCAGAAACTATTTAGGGCCAGAGATTAGCAGAGCATGGCAGCCTCTGTGATAACTGACACCCCCATGCAGGGAGGTGTCTGAGCCCATCTCTCCCTGGATGGGCTCACACACACACACACACACACACACACACACACACACACACACACACACACACACACACACACACACACACACACACACACACACACACACACACACACACACACACACAGAATTTTCCGATACCATCTAAATAACTCCCCCAGTAAATGTCAGTTAGCCTGAATTAGCCGTAAAGTATCTCCTGATGCGCGGGTCTATTGCATTGCACTCAATGCACTGTGTGAAGATAAATATTAAAGGTTGTTTTGACCCCCCCCCCCCCCCCCCCCCCTCCCCTCGATATGCTTGTTGGGTATTGGGCTTAATAAGGCATGAATATAGAAGTCACCCACAGAGAGGTTATAGTATCAAATTGTATTGGTCGCATACGCATATTTAGCAGATGTTATTGCAAGTGTAGAGAAATGCTTGTGTTCCTAGCTCCAACAGTGCAGTAATATTTATTTGTTTAACCTTTATTTAACTAGGCAAGTCAGTTAAAAAATTAATTCTTATTTACAATGATGGCCTACCCCGGCCAAACCCTAATCCGGGCGACGCTGGGCCAATTGTGCTCCGCCCTATGGGATACACAACAATACACACAAATCGAAAAAGGAAAAGAATGGAATTAAGAAATATAGAAATATTAAGACAAGCAATGTCGGAGTCCGGAGTATAAATAAAAATATACAGTATATAGGTGATGGGATGTATAGACAATATGGACAGTATATGGATAGAATATATAGTATACAGTGCATTCGGAAAGTATTCAGACCCCTTGACTTTTTCCATGTTGTGTTACGTTACAGCCTTATTCTAAAATGTATTAAATTGGTTTTTCCCCCTCAGCAATCTACACACTATACCCCATAACGACGAAGCAAATTTTTTTTTTTGAAATGTATGCAAATTTATAACATAAACCCCCCAGAAATATCACATTTTACATAAGTATTCAGACCCTTTACTCAGTACTTTGTTGAAGCCCCTTTGGCAGGGATTACAGCCTCGAGTCAATGTCATGTCTCATAGCCAAGGGCCTGAATACTTATGTAAATAAGGTATTTCTGTTTTTTGTTTTTATTAAATTTGCAAAAAATTCTTAAAACCTGTTTTTGCTTTGTCATTATGGGGTATTGTGTGTAGATTGATGAAGACATGTTTTTATTTTATACATTTTAGAATAAGGCTGTAACGTAATTTTTTTTGGAAAAAGTGAATACTTTCCGAAGTCTCTGAATGTCCTTGAGTGGCTCAGACAGGGCCCGGACTTGAACCCGATCAAACATCTCTGGAGAGACCTGAAAATAGCTATGCAGCGATGCTCTCCATCCAACCTGACAGAGCTTGAGAGGATCTGCAGAGAAGAATGGGAGAAACTCACCAAATACAGGTGTGCCAAGCTTGTAGCATCATACCCAAGAAGACTCAAGGCTGTATTCACTGCCAAAGGTGCTTCAACAAAGTACTGAGTAAAGGGTCTGAATACTTATGTAAATGTGATATGACTTTTTAAAATTTTTATAAATTAGCAAGCATTTCTACAAACCAGTTTTTGCTTTGTCATTATGGGGTATTGTGTGAAGATTGATGGGGAAAAAACGTAGAATAAGGCTATAACGTAACAAAATGTGGAAAAAGTCAAGGGGTCTGAGAACTTTCCGAAGGCACTGTACGTATCGTGTCTGAGCCGCTGAATTGCAATTCCATTTTGTCTGTACTTACGTTTTCCCTGTTTGTTTCCCTGTTTGTACAACCATATTCCCAGTCAACTTGCCGTGGTTAAATGCTGTGGTTCGCACTTTCAGGTTTGCGTGAATGCTGCCATCTATCCACGGTTTTTGGTTTGGATAGGTTTTAATCATCACAGTAGGAATAACATCTCCTATACACTTCTTGATGAACTCAGTCACTGTGTCAATGTTATTATCAGAGGCAACCTGAAATATATCCCAGTCCGCATGATCAAAACAATCTTGAAGCATGGATTCCAATTGGTCAGACCAGCGTTGAACAGTCATTACCATGGGTACTTCCTGTTTGAGTTTCTGCCTATAGGAAGGCAGGAGCAGGATGGAGGCGTGATCTGATTTGCCGAAGGGAGGGCGGGGGCCTTGTAGCTGTCCAGGAAAGGAGATTAGCAAAGGTTGAGAGTTTTTGAAGCGCAATTGGAGCAGGTGACGTGTTAATAAAACTTTGGCAGCTTTTCCCTTCGATTTTTTAAAGTCCCCAGCCACAATAAATGCGGCCTCAGGATATGCGGTTTCCAGTTTGCACAAAGTCCAGTCTAGTTCCTTTAGAGCCGTCTTGGTATCGGCATGAGGGGGAATATACACAGCTGTGACGATAACCGAAGATAATTCTCTCGGGAGGTAATGCGTCGGCATTTATTATGAGGGATTCTATGTCGGGTGAACAGAAGGACTTGAGTTCCTGTACATTACCACAATCACACCATGAGTAGTTAATCATGAAACATACACCTCCACCTTTCTTCTTCCCAGAGAGTTCTTTATTCCTGTCTGCGCAATGTACAGAAAACCCTGCTGGTCATATGTATGGGGACAGTATATCTGGAGCGAGCCATGATTCCGTGAAACAGAGTATGTTACAGTCCCTGATGTCTTTCTGGAAGGAGATCCTCGCCCTGACCCCATCTACTTTATTGTCCAGGGAAATGCTGGTGATTTACCACTGCTCTAATATCCAGAGGGATTGGCTGAATTGCCTGGAGGTTTAGGTCACTTTTAGTGGCTTTTTTTAAAGGTATCTTTAAGATTATTCTAACATGTTACCATCTCACTTTTGGCCCCTCACTAACTCCATAGCCTCAATCCCATAGCCTCTTAGAACAGTGTTTTGGCTTTAGGGGGTAAACACTTTAAAGCCAACCGCCTCTGCTATTGCTTTTGCGTTCGCTCAAGTGAAAATACTCTCAAGTCAAAAAGACTGTATGCTTCCCAAATGGCACCCTATTCCCGGTATAGTGCACTACTTTTGACCAAGGGTCACACGGCTCTGGTCAAAAGTAGTGCACTATACCGGGAATAGGGTGCCATTTGGGATGAATCCACCCACTGTCTTGACTCTCCAGTCGAGGCTTATCCAGGTCAGACAGACACCATTAGATTGATGTTACTGTTTTGTTGTCAAGGAAGAGTAACGGTCCAGTAATGGGTTTGTGAATATTGAGGGTAAACATCATGGGGTTGACTGATATTTTATAGGGCTCTGTGATTGAAGATGTCTTGTGTGCCTGTGTGCATGCATACGTGCTTCCGTGCCTGCCTGCGTGTGTTTGAGAAAGAGCTGCTGTCTGTGAATTCTAATAAAGCGAAGCCGGAAAGGAAACCCCAAGTGTAGTGGCATCAGCTGATTGCATGAGCGGATATTGCACCACTTGAATTCACACTGTACTTACATGCGGTCTATTTAAGTTGACCAGTTCTACACATGCTTCCTCAATGCCAGATGCCACGCGCAAACATGCGCTGGTGTCTCTTGCTTCCATTGCCATTGCTGCTGTAACTAGCTGTTACTCGCTTGCTGTTTTCTGATGTCCCACCACCACCCCAGCCTCCACCTGTCTGGGCTCTGTGTTTCTTCCTTCAGGGGATTTGGTATAGCATATTTTGCTCACTGTCTGTAGTTATTTTCTCATCTTTATATGACTTTTCGCTCTGGCAGTGAGCTACCCTGAAGGAGCAGAGCCTAACACCAAGACTATGCATTGCACTTTTTTCTAATAAACGGTTAAACATACACGTACGTGGTGTTTCCTTTCTGAAATGAGAATCAAGGGAGGACTTTCCTGCACATACAAAATTAGATGATCTTAGCGCATAATTGTAATAGATGTATGACAAATTGCCATGAGGCCCACGTTTGTAAAATGAATGAATGTCCCGTTAGCAATCCGTAACCACTGACTGAAGAGTAACCGTCTCCCTGTGAAGGGTATCATGTTGGAGAAAGGATGAACCCCATCCTCCCTGGTTGCCTTGGGAACCATGCTGCTACAAGATGTAGTCAGGACGAGAGCCAGATGGAGACAGAGAAGGGATGGATGAGCTGGGTGTCTCCTTGTGCCCTACCCCCAATCCATCTCTCCTCCTCTTCCTCTCTGACATCCACACATACATACTGCACATGCTGCTCTCTAAGGTAGGCTTGTGCAATTACACACCAAAAAAGCAGACTGTTACATTTTCTCTTTTGTAAAATGTAGTCATTAGTACTTTCTGTATTTTTCGCTTTGCATATCTTTTCTGATCTCAGAACCTATTCCCTTCATACCGAATTAAAAGATGGAAGAAGGCCCCCTTCCCCCATAAACCCACATTTAATCTGGCCATTACTGACCTGTAGGCCTGCAGCTACGGTCTTAAAGGTCCTGTGTGTTCTCTCTCTTGTATCACTCTGCTTAAGGGAGATTTCTAGGTATCCATCATTTCAAGTGTAAACTAAGGCCCAATGAGGTGCCTAGAAAAATGGATCAATACCCACTGATTAAAAAGATAATGGAAACAAACAATGTGCAATGTGTTAAAAAAAGCCTTCCGGACATGGAGCCTCACTGCCTGTCTATACTTACCCAGAGGCGTGAGCTCTGTTTCAGACCTAGAGGGGGCTATTATACCCCCACCCCACATTTACAATCATGGTTATCCAGAGCAACTTAAAGCTTACATTTTGTCATACTTTTTTTGTACTGGTCCCCCATGGGTATCAAACCCACAACCCTGGCATTGCAAGTGCCATGCTCTACCAACTGAGCCACATGGGACACACAATATTTGCATGCACACACAGCTGGCCCTAAGGGTCTGGGTTTAGCCAGATGGAGAGAGAGGTGAGACTGCACTACAAACGAGAGAGGAGGGCCAGGGGGCTGCAAATTAGACATGGTGTGGATCAGGATGGTATCTTTTTTTCTCAGCACTACAATCTACCATATTACTTTATCCTTTGCCAATTTGACCTTCGAGATGTGGCTTGGGAGAGTTTTTGTTTTGTTTAGCTTTAATCTTTATTTTATCATAAGGTAAACCATCCCTGGCTTATAAGATTTAGGCAAAGACAACTGTTTCCCAACCTCCTGTCATCTGAGCGTGTCTACTCAACATTAAATCATTGTCTATCTAAGGAAGCGGGCAGGTCTTTTCATTGATGTGGTAAAGGAGAGCTTCTCTTTGTGCCACTGATCCAGGGCTGGGGTTCTGGGGGAGAGGGGACTGGAGATAATGCTACTGTGGGTGTATTTCTTTGCACTTAATGTAGCCCCAGGCATGCAAGATTTATTAGCCATCTTCATTTGAAGATCGTTAAAGATAAATGCGTTTTCTCTCCATCCATGTTAGGTTAGGAAGCTGGAGCCGTATCAAGCGTCTCAGAGTAAGAGGCCTGATTTAGGATCTGTTTTTTGTTGTTGTTGATCACAATGAATACGTTTTCATGGACAGGGGCGGCCTGATCCTAGATCAGGACATACGGCCCCTGGGCCACTGTGTCTGTATAGAGCCCCACCTGGTTACTAGGCTGCATTGCAGTGGGAGCGAATTGTGGTTAGCAAAAGGCCTATAGAGTGAGGAGGAGGTCCGCGGACCCTTATTGTCCGGAAGTAATTTAGTCATTCATTGTAGTCATTGCGATCTGTAGAGTTGCTATTTTCTCGAGGTTTCTCATGTCAATTAACTCATGACATTCCTAGATTATTCATTATAGTAATTAAGTCAGAGTTAATTAACAAATACGATAGTCAGTTGAAAAAAGGTTAAGGGTACAAGACTGTGTACATACAGTGCCTTGCAAAAGTATTCATCCCCCATGGGGTTTTTCCTATTTTGTTGCATTAGAACCTGTAATTTAAATAGATTTAAAAAATATATATATATATTTCATGTAATGGACATACACAAAAATGTCCAAATTGGTGAAGTGAAATGAAAAAAACTTGTTTACATTTTTTTTAACGGAAAAGTGGTGTGTGAATATGTACTGTGGTCTTTGCTATGAAGCCCCTAAATAAGATCTGGTGCAACCAATTACCTTCAGAAGTCACATAATTAGTTAAATAAAATCCACCTGTGTGCAATCTAAGTGTCACATGATCTGTCACATGATCTCAGTATATATGCATCTGTTCTGAAATGCCCCAGAGTCTGCAACACCACTAAGCAAGGGGCACCACCAAGCAAGCGGCACCATGAAGACCAAGGAGCTCTCCAAACAGGTCAGGGACAGAGTTGTGGAGAAGTACAGATCAAGGTTGGGTTATAAAAAAATATCAGAAACTTTGAACATCCCACGGAGCACCATTACATTTATTATAAAACAATTGTAAGAATATGGCACCACAACAAACCTGCCAAGAGAGGGCTGCCCACCAAAACTCACGGACCAGGCAAGGAGGGCATTAATCAGAGAAGCAACAAAGAGACCAAAGATAACCCTGAAGGAACTGCAAAGCTCCACAGCAGAGATTGAAGTATCTGTCCATAGGACCACTTTAAGCCGTACACTCCACAGAGCTTGCTTAAAGAAAAAAATAAGCAAACACGTTTGATGTTCGACAAAAGGAATGTGGGAGATTCCGCAAATGTATGGAAGAAAGTACTCTGGTCAGATGAGACTAAAATTGAGCTTTTTGTCCGTCAAGGAAAACACTATGTTTTGCGCAAACCCAACACCTCTCATCACCCCGAGAACACCATCCCCACAGTGAAGCATGGTGGTGGCAGCATCATGCTGTGGGGATGTTTTTCATCGGCAGGGACTGGGAAACTGGTCAGAATTGAAAGAATGATGGATGGCTCTAAATACAGGGAAATACTTGAGGGAAACCTGTTTCAGTCTTCCAGAGGTTTGAGACTGGGACGGAGGTTCACCTTCCAGCAGGACAATGACTCTAAGCATACTGCTAAAGCAACACTTGATTGGTTTAAGGGGACACATTTAAATGTCTTGGAATGGCCTAGTCAAAGCCCAGACCTCAATCCAATTGAGAATCTGTGGTATGACTTAAAGATTGCTGTACACCAGCGCAACCAATCCAACTTGAAGGAGCTGGAGCAGTTATGCCTTGAAGAATGCTCAAAAATCCCAGTGGCTAGATGTGCCAAACTTGCAGCTGTAAGGTGGCCCTACAAAGTAGTGACTTTGGAGGGCAGCGTAGTTATGCACGCTCAAGTTTTCATTTTTTTTGTCTTATTTCTTGTTTGTTTCACAATAAAAACTATTTTGCATCTTCAAAGTGGTAGGCATGTTGTGTAAATCAAATGATACAAACCCCCCAAAAATCTATTTTAATTCCAGGTTGTAAGGCAACAAAATAGGAAAAATGCCAAGGGGGGTGAATGCTTTCGAAAGCCACTGTATCTGGCTGTATTGGCAAAATCCCTACATATCCCATTGAGCCAAGTGGGTAGAGGCTACCCATAGTCACAGTTCCAAGACCAGTCAGAAATGTCCAGCTAACCCTTCGCCAATTTGCCGGTGGATCTCAAAACTGAACTTGGATCCGCGTTAAGAAGCAATGATATCCTTCGCCACTGTCATCTTATGACAGATATATCAAATAGTCATGACTATCATGACTATTCAACAAAACAATAAAACAATACAAAATGTACGTTTCTTTCCAGCTAATTTCTTAGTTCTGTGATTGTAAAACTAGCAAAGAAGTTTTGAAGTTGAGGGTGCAGTGTTTTTTAAGTTTGGCAATGAGGATGAAAACTAGCATAGTTCTAGGGCAACCGGGGAAAACTATGGAAAACCGGGGAAAACGAGCTCGGGCCTAGTGCGTATGTGCACCAGCTGGGCGCACATGCGCACTAGGCTAATTCTGGAGACAGATTGTAGTTTTTATGCCCTGATATCAGGAGCTGGCAGCGTAAAGTTTGATTAAACAATTCAGAGACTGAAACAAGTAAATCAGATGACTTATATTTAAGGAGAGCAAATCGATATGCAATCCCGAAATCAGCTGTAACTGTCATTAGTAAAACAAAGCTTAAAACGATGTTTGAGTGAACCCTCAATACATAAAATTCGCTTCCGAACACGTTAGACTCCTCTTCCTCTTCCGGCCACTCAATAGACTCAATCGTGTATTAGGCCAGATTCAGCTGTTTTCCTTTACCATTCCTGCTCAGTAGGAGTCTGAATAGGACGGTTGGTTTGGTTTTGTGGGTGTCGGTTGTTTGTACCTTCCTTTGAAGTTGTGTACTTTAGCCATTTGATTCCTGATTCATTGAATGAGGAAATGATTTTATAAAGACACAACGTTTTTGTTTGTAATTGTAATGTTGCTATAATTTATAGGCTATAAAAGGTTGGGCAACCTTCCTCCAGGACAGCCTTAACCCAATAGAGTTGATGTTTGCACCCCCGTGTAAATTAACAATACAAAAATCCCCATAAAAATCGGTTAAGCTAGAGATCTGTTTTTTTTTTATTGGATGCGTCTCAATCCATCACATCCGCCGATGTCACACTTCCCATCTGCAGTGAAAGGTGACAGACCTAGAGGGGTGTTTGTCAGACCATGAGACATCCCCAAAATCGGTCTTCTCACAAAATCGTCTGTAGAGTCCTGACGGTTTGGCCTACAAACTAGTATGACCCCTCTATGGAAAGATGAGACTCTCACGAACACGGTGTGTGTGTGTGTGTGTGTGTGTGTGTGTGTGTGTGTGTGTGTGTGTGTGTGTGTGTGTGTGTGTGTGTGTGTGTGTGTGTGTGTGTGTGTGTGTGTGTGTGTGTGTGTGTGTGTGTGTCGTTTGAAGTTGCCTACTTTAGCCATTTTGATCCCTGATTCATTGAATGAGGAAATTATTTTATAAAGACAACGTTTTTGGTTATAATTGTAATGTTGTAATAATTTATAGGCTATAAAGGTTGTGCAACCTTCCTCCAGGAGAACTTTAAAGGGGCAGTGTTGTATTTTGTCTGATTCTCTTTATGGTAATAGGCCTAATAATGCTAATAAATTAGATTTTATAAAGTGGTTCCTTGCATCATACAACCCAATTTACATTTTTGCCCATTGTCTACAGACCATTTTTTGGGTGACATGAGCTTTTGAAAAAAAATATGGCCTACTTTTCCGAAAGACAAGTGGCTGAAAAAATTAGCATTAAGCCCTGTTTGTGTGAGTTAATGTTAAGCCCTGTTTGTCTGTCTGAGTGTGTACCGTATGTGTCTGTAGGTGGACTAATCTTCCCAAATCCCACCTGAAAGCAGCTCCTCCTCCTGAGCACATTGACCCTGCCCTGACGCATGGCACCCGGCAGCCATATTGGACTTATCTTACTTTGTGCTTTTCCATTTGCGCCGTCACAAAGTGCTCAGATGAGCAGAAACGCATACACTGTCCCATGGCTCCAAACCCCCCCCACACACACACACACACACACACACACACACACACACACACACACACACACACACACACACACACACACACACACACACACACACACACACACACACACACACACACACACAGACAGACAAGCTGGTTTAGGTTGGCTCCTCCTTACCATGGTAGGCTACATAATGTATACACTGAATGTACAAAACATTAAGAACACCTTCAGAACACCCTCAGTTCATCGGGGCATGGACTGTACAAGGTGTCGAAAACATTCCACATGGATGCTGGCTCATGTTGACTCCAATGCTTCCCACAGTTCTGTCAAGTTGGCTGGATGTCCTTTGGGTGGTGGTCCATTCTTGATACACATGGGTAACGGTTTAGCGTGAAAAGCCCAGCAGCGTTGCAGTTCTTGACACACTCCTGGCACCTACTACCATACCCTGTTCAATCTTTTGTCTTGCCCATTCACCCTCTGAACAGCACACGTATACAATCCATGTTTCAATTGTCGCAAGCCTTAAAAATCCTTCTTTAACCTGTCTCCTCGACGCTGATTTGAAGTGGATTTAAGAAGTGACATAAATAAGGGATTATAGCTTTCACCTGGTCAGGCTATGTCACGGAAAGAGCAGGTGTTCCTAATGTTTTGTACACTCATTGCATGTGTTGTATTGTACCGCTAATGGTTCCTCCCCCTGAGGCTAAGAGTGCTGGCAGAGACGGAGCTCTCTCCCGCCGTCTTTCTTTCTTCCCGTAATCCTTTTATAAATAGGCCATTGTGTCTATTTTACAGCCAATAGAGCAATGTGTTCAGAGCATGTCGGTGAGGTATGGGTGGCGGGCTCCCGCTATGGCAAAGGTCGGCTCTCTCGGTGGAGCAAGATGGATTCCTACCTCTTCCCATTTTCAATGTACCATTTGTTTATTTCTTTTTTCGTCTCCCGTGTGTCATACACACTGAGCCAAAAAGGCCCAACACAGTGGGAAGATGGATGGAGAGAGAGTAAGGGAGGAACAAAATTATTTATACTGGTCTGCTCAGGGGCCTTTTTAGAGAATGTGGTTCATTCCTTTGAGAGAGAGAGAGAGAGAGAGAGAGAGAGGATGTCTGCAGTGACCTTAGATGCTCTGTGCTGGATGACAGCACTACCCAGAAGCCTCTTTTTTGACTTCATGCCCACGTGATTGGGTGCTGGAGCTCACGTTAGTTTCCACCACCTCCCAGTAAGTTCTGTATCATAAATCCATCATGGCCATCCAATTTTAGGCAACTTTTACGAGTGACGAAAAGAACCCGGATTGATTTATCTCTCCTTCTCAGATGTGTGGGGTTTCTGCACCAGTAGCGATATCTCACTGTTATCAACGTGATCTATTGTGTGTGAGATGTGAGACACAACATGAAATGAAAGCATGTGAAATAGAAAAGTGAAATGTCTCATGTTGCCCCAAGGTTACACTCAAGCTGAAGTATTGCTGGCGGAAATATCCTCTTCTCTGTTTTGTAGTCAATGTGTACAATTAGTTTATGTTGAGCCTGTGGCTAATGTATTCTTTTTTTATTTTCTCTTCATTCTCCCCATGTCATCCCTACCCATGTGGTTGTCACTGATGCTGCTGTCCCCATCAAAGGTGAGTTTACACACTGTATCTCCATGGTCTCCAAGCCTAACGGATTGTATCTGAAATGGCACCCTATTCCCTATATAGGGCACTACTTTTGGGCTGAACCTTTTGAAATGGCACCCTTTGCCCTATTATCCCTCATAAGGCTCTGGGCAAACAAAGTCCACTATAAAGGGAATTTGGTGCCATTTAGGATACACTCCAAGAAACAAGGTGCCTTTTTGGTGCCCTTAATTAAAGTCAACGTGCCGGGATCATTCTAATAGTTGTTATTGGGGCTGGTGGTCCAATGATCTGGGGCTGGTGACCCAATGATGGTCTTCCAGAGAGACGAGGGGAGATGGTGTTCTCAGACAGGAAGCAGTATTGTCCAATCCCGTTTTAAAGAGGTCATGGCTAGAAGGGATCCAGCTTTTGTCTAATTAACATCAGATTTGACTTTTCGTAGCATGTTAGGAGAACGTACGCAGCAGAATGGGAGAATGAACGTAGTAGGTTAGGAGAATTAGGTTAAGGTTAGGAAAAGCGCAGGGTTAGCTATTTAAAAAAAAATCTAAGTCAACTTTCAACGTTAATTTGACAAAGGCTGGATCCCTTCTACAAGAGGAGGGGGGGGGTTCTGGGAAATAGGCCCAGGCTCAGACACAGTGAATTGGTTGGCAGCATAGAGACGGCACAGCATGAGACCTTTCTCTCTCTCCTTTCTCTCTTCTTCCTCTCTTTACCTTAGAGCGGATGCTCATCACAACAGCTGCTGCCATGTCCTCCCCAGTATTCACCCCCCAACGAACTGGTGGCAATTAGCGGCCTTAACCCGAATAATAGGGACTCTGTGTGTCTCTGTCTGCCTGTGTCTCACTGTGGGTGTGACCCTGTGTGTGTCACTGTGTGTGAAGGTGTCATTACGTTAGCTCTTATGGAGCCCGTGACCTCATGCTGTGAGGTGTCTCCCCCTGTGTCTTGAGTGGCACTGGGCTTTCAGGGGGGGACCTTTGTGTCCGTTAGGCCTCAGTGGTTAGCAATGCCATTTACATTGAGAGGAAAGGAAATCATTACGGGGGTTTTGTATGGTGACCAAGTCGAATTTAACGACTTAGGAAAACGCAGTCAATCCTAGTATATACTGTAGCTATAGGAAGGGATTAAGGAATTTGGTCCGCAGATTAAAATGTTTATTTGAGATTACCCAGACGAGCACAGTGCAGAATATTGTAGTGATTTGAAATGTTTATTTTTTATTTTTATTGGCACTCAGAACATTTTAAGGGCAACACCAGGGTCACACTGAGTGCTTCTTGGCAGTCTTAAACAAATCTACTTTTAAACAAAAGTATACACCTCACACACATAAAAGAAAAGATGAGACCTGTACCATATTTAGATATAAAATGACACTTCTAGTTTTATGTCAATGTAAATAGTCTGGGTGGCCATTTGATTAATTGTTCAGTAGTCTTATGGCTTGGGAGTAGAAGCTGTTACGGAGCCTTTTGGACCTAGACTTGGAGCTCTGGTACCGCTTGCCGTGCGGTAGCAGAGAGAACAGTCTATGACTTTGGTGACTGAAGTCTTTGACAATTGTTTGGGCCTTCCTCTGACACCGCCTAGTATATAGGTCCTGAATGGCAGGAAGCTTGGTGACGTACTGGGCCGTACACACTACCCTCTGTAGCGCCTTACGGTCTGATGCGGAGCAGTTTCATACCAGGCGGTGATGCAACCGATCAGGATGCTCTCGATGGTGCAGCTGTAGAACGTTTTTGAGGATCTGGGGACCCATGCCAAATCTTCTCAGTCTCCTGAGAGGGAATAGGTGTTGTGGTTCCCTCTTCACGACCGTCTTGGTGTGTTTGAACCATGATAGTTTGTTGCTGATGTGGACACCAAGGATCTTGAAACTCTCGACCCACTCCACTACAGCCCCGTCGATGAGAATGGGGGCGTTCTACTAGGTAGAAAATAGTAAAAATAAAGAAAAACCCTTGAATGAGTAGGTGTGTCCAAACTTTTGACTGGTACTGTACATCACAGAAGACTGAACAACACTGAACAATTTAACAACACTGTTAGCCATAGAAACATTGAACTTTCATCTGTTTAAAAAAAAAAAGTATTTATTTTAATGACTAAATTATGAAAAATGTTAATAACATTCCATTATTGAGGTAAAGGGGCTGCTTTTGGTCATTGGCTGCAGGAAAGGGCTACATGACTTGGCATCATTTGCCACTCAAGCAATTGCACTCAGCTCCTCCGTCTACAGAGAGCAGGAAGTCATTGTCAGAGGCGTAGTTCCTTCCTTCCTGTCTCTAAGTGGGGAAACATCGCTCTCTTTCATTATGTGCTCAGATGGAAGACTTGAGACTTCACTCTCTCCTGGAGAGGAGTCCTTGGCTTTTATGAACCATACTGAAGGACTTCTCCTTTGTGTCCTGCCCTCTGTGGCCCTCCAGGGGAGTGGGGGAGTGGGGGAGCTAGCTTCAGTAAGTTACCCCACCACCACACTACCCTAGTCAAAATCTGAGAATCGCTCCAGAGCTTTCCTCATTATCCCAGTCATGTAGAGAAGCAGGCCTCCAGATGGTTCCAGACTCACTCTTTGATAGCCGTGGAACATCCCCAAAGAGAATCCTCCGATTTGCCAGCAGTCGCCAAACAATGGCGATGAAAAAGAGAGTGGAGCCGAAGGGCACGCTTGTAGCCTTGTTACGCATGCAAGCACATGCACGGAGGCACATATACACACACGCACACACACACGCAGAAAGAAAGAAAAAAAAGAAAGAAAAAAAGAAATGTGCTCATTATGGTGTGGGTTGGGGCCAGGCAGTTTGTTGACCAGATGTAGGGATGGGATGTCAGGTTTGCCACAGAGGGGAGTCTAACTCTGTTATGAAGGATGATGACTGGAATGACCATAGGGACCTGTACACTCCTGTTAAGACTCCATACAGTCAAGGATAACTGCTTGGAAAGACATTAGGGGAGAAACTTAATCTTGGAGGCTAATCCAGCATGGTTTTCCACCAGTCCTCCTCATCATAATTCATCATAATTCTACAGGGAGATTTGTTTTATAGTGGTCCAACATTTATAAGAAACCTGCATTGTGTGTTACCTTATGTGAACCCGTTTTCTTTGTAAAACTGAGTGTAACTGTGATTAGGTTGGTTGACTTTGAACAGCTGTTATGTGAAAAGTTGGCAAAAACGTGTGTTCCTTCTGTTTTGAAGGTTGATGGTGACTACCTTTTTGTTACTAGGGTAGCTTCAGGACCAGAGAATTCACAGTGTGGGTTTTGAGAGTGGGTTTGTTTGGTCTTGCTACAGTCTAAAATGTAGCCTCTCACGACGAGCAGAATTTTGTGGCCCCCATCCCAGTTAAAGTTGCCCATCCCTGGATTAGAGCACTGTTACAAGTGGATGAAAAAGGAGAAGGTGAAAACCTGTTGAACATTGATAGAACGGACCCTTTATCTTGTTTGATCATAGAGGTCATGCCATTGGTCTAATCACACTAACCACACCAACCCATTGTGCTCTGTGATTCGTTATCCTTCCCACAGGAAGTCTGACATCTCTCGTCCTGTACAATCACTGATCTCCATGCTGTCTGTGTTAGCTTATAGGTCAGTATCAGGCGCAATAATACCTGGACAAACACTCAGGCTGTGGACACTGTAGCGAGACCAAACATTTCATGTGAGACATAATCTGGTCTCTGCTGAAACAACCAACACTGCTGCCGGGGCTTGTCTAACCAGCAGACACAGACCAGGGACAAAGCTCTTTTCTTACACAGGCCAGATCCTAAACCTAGAGACTAGGGCTATGTGCCTTCTGGAGTGATTATGATTAACGCATAGTCACCTTGACCATGTTCAACTGTGCACTTAGAAATAGAATAACTAGAACATGCAAAGCCCCTCAGACCATGAGGCATTTCCATCGAAAAAGGACCCATAAGCATCAACATGTAACGTTAATAGGAGCATATCAATTTGGGTATCAAATGAAGGCTAAGAGTCTATGTTTTGGGGAAATGAAGGCATAGATACATTTTTTAACCATTTTCCATAAAAAAAAGTGGCATAATTAAAGGCTTTGATTTCTGCATAAACAGATGGAAAAGGGGTCTTCGAAAACATCTACAAGACAAAGTCTTGAAAGGTATCAGAAATACATCAAAACACAGTAAAGACCCCTGCCAACTAATATCAACAATTATATTTCATTTTGGAGAAATTGTTTACCTTCTGTAAATGTAAGAAATATTGCCTTGTGCCTTGTAAATCCATTACCAAAAACCCAAATATTTTAAAGATATTTTCACATTTCTTCTTGAGGGAGGATAACGAAAGTTCACAGAAGTAACAAGTAATGGTAGACCTACCAATTATAGTGATTTTACGATATAAGTTTAATTTATTAATTATTAAGCGATTAAAACTCGTAATTCCATTACCAAATTGGTAACGGAATTACCCAAAAATCTGTAACTGAATTGGCTATAATGGGAAATCATAATAGTCACAAACAACAGTTGGGTCACCTGCTACTGTGATTCAACTGGCATACTGTTATGTTCAGCTGATAACTGGTTTCTTTGTCTTTCTGTCATCCGGTGATCAAACCAAGAGTGTTAAAACAGTCAATCTGAACAACCTCTCTCTCTCTCTCGTTCTCTCTCTCTTTCTCTCTCTCCCCCCCCCCCCCCTCCCCAGTTAACATCACCTCTCACAGCTCTTACTGACACCTACCAATGAACCCACTCTCTTTCCATTTACTTTAACCAGCATCCTCACCCACTGAGCACCGACCGACACCGGATATCCATGGACGTTGAAATTTGGTCAGTCCACCACCCTGGCCTTGATGTTAATGTCCACAGATGGACCTAACTGGACCAAATCTGACATACAGTGGGGCAAAAAAGTATTTAGTCAGTCACCAATTGTGCAAGTTCTCCCACTTAAAAAGATGAGAGAGGCCTGTAATTTTCATCATAGGTACACTTCAACTATGACAGACAAAATGAGAGAGAAAAAATCCAGAAAATCACATTGTAGGATTTTTAATTTATTTATTTGCAAATTATGGTGGAAAATAAGTATTTGGTCACCTACAAACAAGCAAGATTTCTGGCTCTCACAGACCTGTAACTTCTTCTTTAAGAGGCTCCTCTGTCCTCCACTCGTTACCTGTATTAATGGCACCTGTTTGAACTTGTTATCAGTATAAAAGACACCTGTCCACAACCTTAAACAGTCACACTCCAAACTCCACTATGGCCAAGACCAAAGAGCTGTCAAAGGACACCAGAAACAAAATTGTAGACCTGCACCAGGCTGGGAAGACTGCATCTGCAATAGGTAAGCAGCTTGGTTTGAAGAAATCAACTGTGGGAGCAATTATTAGGAAATGGAAGACATACTATCTATTTCCACTGATAATCTCCCTCGATCTGGGGCTCCACGCAAGATCTCACCCCGTGGGGTCAAAAGGATCACAAGAACGGTGAGCAAAAATCCCAGAACCACACGGGGGGACCTAGTGAATGACCTGCAGAGAGCTGGGACCAAAGTAACAAAGCCTACCATCAGTAACACACTACGCCGCCAGGGACTCAAATCCTGCAGTGCCAGACGTGTCCCCCTGCTTAAGCCAGTACATGTCCAGGCCCGTCTGAAGTTTGCTAGAGAGCATTTGGATGATCCAGAAGAAGATTGGGAGAATGACATATGGTCAGATGAAACCAAAATAGAACTTTTTGGTAAAAACTCAACTCGTCGTGTTTGGAGGACAAAGAATGCTGAGTTGCATCCAAAGAACACCATACCTACTGTGAAGCATGGGGGTGGAAACATCATGCTTTGGGGCTGTTTTTCTGCAAAGGGACCAGGACGACTGATCCGTGTAAAGGAAAGAATGAATGGGGCCATGTATCGTGAGATTTTGAGTGAAAACCTCCTTCCATCAGCAAGGGCATTGAAGATGAAACGTGGCTGGGTCTTTCAGCATGACAATGATCCCAAACACACCGCCCGGGCAACGAAGGAGTGGCTTCGTAAGAAGCATTTCAAGGTCCTGGAGTGGCCTAGCCAGTCTCCAGATCTCAACCCCTTAGAAAATCTTTGGAGGGAGTTGAAAGTCCGTGTTGCCCAGCAACAGCCCCAAAACATCACTGCTCTAGAGGAGATCTGCATGGAGGAATGGGCCAAAATACCAGCAACAGTGTGTGAAAACCTTGTGAAGACTTACAGAAAACATTTGACCTCTGTCATTGCCAACAAAGGGTATACAGTAATCCCTCGTTTATCGCGGGGGTTACGTTCCGAAAATGACCCGCGATAAGTGAAATCCGCGAAATAGAAAACTTTTTTTTTTTTTTACAATTAGCAACTATTACATGTATACAAATACAGTGACTCACGTGTAGGCCGTTTCACTGCTCTTCAGACTGGGCCGCTGCATCCTGACTGCGCTCTGCAGTGTTCTCTTCTTCTGAAGCCCGCGGTGCAGGTGTGTTTGTTCGGGAGAAGAACATAGTGATAGGCAGCTGTTGTCGCTCTTTTTTCTTCTTTGCAAAAAGATCCTTGTACACCGACATGCCACCATCGATTACGTTGGAGAACTGTAATGAACGGCTCATCAAAGGGTCCCATTCCTCAGCTACTCGCTTAAGTTCAGTGGCCATTCGCACCATGGTTGCTAAGCGACCAAGCGTTAGTCCTTCCTCCTCATCTCTCGTGTCCTCTTCTCCCTCTTCTCTTTCATCGTCGCTTTGTGGCTTTGTCATTTCTGCCAGCTCTGCATCGGTCAGCGGCTGTGCGTCTCCATCAATCAGGGCGTTTATGTCATCCGGACTCATGTCATTAAAGCCGTCTCCTCCAATCTGTTTAGCCAGATTCACAGCTGTTTCTACGGCAGAGTGGTGGACCTCGTCAAGCGAGCCTCCGGTTGCGTTTTGCACTGCCTCTGGCCATAGTTTTTTCCAGCAGGCCTTCAGAGTTTCCGTTTTCATTTCCTGAATGGCCCTCTGAATGTTTTGGAGACACGATGCGATGGTGTATCCACGCCAGTAGTCCTTCAGTGAGAAATCTTGATCCGAGTCCATAGCGTCAACAAGATGTTGCAGGGTGTTGCGCGTATAGAGAGCCTTGAAAGCACGGATGACTCCTTGGTCCATGGGCTGAATCAGGGATGTAGTGTTTGGCGGCAGAAATTCGATTTGCACACCATCATATGCCAAATCATTACCGTGACCTCCGGCGTTGTCAAGGAGCAGAAGCACTTTAAAGTTCAGTCCCTTTCCTCTCAAATAACACTTGACCTCCGGGATGAAACAGTTTTTGAACCAATCCAGATTGAGCGCTTTTGTCATCCAAGCCTTTGCATTGTACATCCAGTAAACAGGCAAATCATCCTTATTTTTGTTTTTCAGCGCCCTGGGATTTTTAGACCTGTAAATCAGCCCCGGTTTAATCATGAAACCTGCGGCATTTCCGCACATAGCCAGGGTCAAACGGTCTTTGTGAACTTTAAATCCTGGGGCTTTGGCTTCTTCCTGCATGATGAAGGTGCGGGAGGGCATTCGTTTCCAAAATAAGGCAGTCTCATCCATGTTAAAAACTTGTTCGGGCTTATATCCCCCCTCCTCAATGATCGCCTTGAATTTATTGTTCACGAAGGCTTCTGCCTCAGCGGTATCCGCAGACGCCATCTCACCGTGCAGACAAACATTTTTAAGTCCAAAGCGTTTCTTAAACTTTTCAAACCAGCCCTTGCTTGCATTAAATGCGCTTGGCACTTTGTCAGCAGCACTTGCTGGGGGCCTGGCATCCTCCCCCACTGTGTCAGCAGCACTTGCTGAGGGCCCGGCATCCTCTCCCTCTTCCCCGTCACTGACAGCAAAGTTTTCATACAGCATTCTCGCTTTTGTGCAGATAACGTTTGTATCCAGGGTTATGTTTTTTTTCCTGCAGTCATTAATCCACAGAGCTAATGCCGTCTCCATCCGTACCATGGTCTTGTTGCGGACAGTTACAACCCTTTTTGCATTCGTATTAAAATTGACTGCTGCTGTCGTCCTTATGTTTTTTTCCTCCTTCTTTATGTAACGAACGGAAGATTCATTGATTCCGTAATGGCGAGCAACGGCTGCATAGCTTTTACCTTCCCTTAGCATGTCCAGAAGTTTAACTTTATCTGAGATAGGTAGCATCTTCCGCCGTTTGGGCCCATCCGCAGGTGCTTTTGTCGGTCCAGGCCGTTTCGTCGACATTATGGGTTTAGGAGATGTTCGAAATTACAAGATAATTTGGCCAACTTAATGTAAATTTGCCAAGCTGTTTTATGTACGTACACATAACTGCACGAGACGACAAAATGATAGCACAATTCGTAGCATGTTTTGATACAAGAAGCGGGAGTGAGTTTTTAGCGAATCAGAATGCAGAGCACAATGCACCAAAAAAAAAAAAAAAATGCATTATGAAAATCCGCGAAATAGCGAATCCGCGATAAGTGAACCGCGAAGTGGCGAGGGATCACTGTATAACAAAGTATTGAGAAACTTTTGTTATTGACCAAATACTTATTTTCCACCATAATTTGCAAATAAATTCATAAAAAATCCTACAATGTGATTTTCTGGATTTTTTTTCTCATTTTGTCTGTCATAGTTGAAGTGTACCTATAATGAAAATTACAGGCCTCTCTCATCTTTTTAAAAGGGAGAACTTGCACAATTGGTGGCTGACTAAATACTTTTTTGCCCCACTGTATGTTTATATAGTGCAGTAGTGCAGGGGTTCCCAAAGTTTTTCACTCAGGCCCCCCTTCCAGCGTTGGGGAACATCCCCCCCCCCCCCCCCCCCCCCCAGCCCCCCTCCCTGCGAGCACGTGCCACGTCTATTTCTATTTCTCTGTTCACACCCCTCTTGTTGGTGCAGAGAACATTTTGCAGGTTTAAAGCTTTTTCCTGCAATTCTACACATTTTGTCCTGGGATGCAGAGAACATTTTCTCTATACATTTTGCCATGTCTAATGTGTGTTCATGTGATATTTGACTGACTTAAACATGACAACAAAATCTATGGGCTAACAAACCTAGCTAAAAAAAACTTATCTAACATGGGCTAGTTGATCTGGACATTTCTGACAAGTTATAAATAGCCCTCTAAGGTATGCAATGACTGACAAGAGGAAAACTTATGATGCACTACCCAATTTTGAAATTGACCTCTCTGGGTGACGCACCCCACAGTTTGGGAACCACTGAAGTACAGTGAGTAGAGTACAGTACAATACAATACAGTACCTGGGCCGGCACCAGAACGAAGCAGTTGGACGGGCATTTGATTTCAATAGGCCGGTCCGTTTTTATCACAGGTCCTCCTGTGTTCACGTGCTTGTTAATGGGTGTTATAATAATAAAGATCCTAGTCCACAATTTATCATACTATTTCTACCAACAGTATCTGCGTACCAAGTTATGACAATGTGTGCATTTTTCCTTGGAACAGTTTAGTTTCAATAATATCGTTTTCGTTTCTCAAAATTACTGTCGCGTATTTAATCATACAAACCTGAATTAAAATTATAAAAATCTAAAAGGTCAAATTCAACTAATGCAAGAGCACCAGCCTTTGCCATATGGACACATTGATACTCCGTGATCCATTGGCAGCAATAGAAATGAGGTCATGGAACTCAGAAATAGCCTATAGGCCAATGCAGCAGTAGGCTTATAACATCCATCATCAACTAGGTAAAATACATAGGCCTAAAGCCGACTAATAAAAACAGTAGAAAATATCCTGATGAAAGGTTCTTTCAATCCCATTAATCTCTCTACTCTGCCTGTCTGCCTCCCTTTCTATCAGTCTTGACTTGAGCTATCGCTAGTGAAGTGCAACATTGTATCACCTCAGGAGGTTGGCGTGCTCAGGTGCGTGCGCTCCCTCAATGTTATCAGGACAGAGAAACCAGACACATGCTCATTGCTCCCATGGTGCACTCCAAACAAAAGACAATGAAAACATTTACCAAACTCTTAAATGATAGCGATGAAATCAACCAAAACGTGTTTTGCACAAGTGTAGCAAATTGTTAACTCTGCAAACAACGTTTCCACTCCGAGAATGAGAACGGCAAATGACTGTAATGCATGCATTAACATAAATGAATCTAACCAAATGACAGAGATTGACGGTACATTTACTAGACCTACTGATTGCAAATCTAATGGGGAATTGATCAAAATTAACAAAGGGCAAATCATTCACACAATGAAACAATGAATGTGCAATCATTGGCGGGAGACAGCAGTGCACATTCTGGAGAGCTGAGAGCATGCATTCTGTAGAGAGACACAACCCTCCCTTGTTCATTAATGTTCTGTAATATGTCGTTTGTCATGTTTTGTGTGAGCCCCAGGAAGAGTAGCTGCTGCTTTCGCAACAGCTAATGGGGATCCTAATAAAACACCAAATACCCTTGTTCTTGTCTCAACATTTAAAAGTATACTCAAGACACATTATCTTCACACATTTTAGATGCTTTTCACTGACAAGTCTTTTGAATGATTTTATTTATAGTAATTGTATAATTTTGGCAAAACATACATTTACCTTAGGAGAAGCCAGCATCCGAACAGTGCACTATGCACCCGCCAACTTAACTTTCTAAATTGCAAGTGGCTGAAGTGATCTGTATATAATGACGAGATGATCATGTCTCCGCCCTAATAATGAGAGTCGTTGTTCCAAAGGCGTGAATGCAGGCGACAAGCTTAGGTCTGCATATTATGCCCATAGAAACGCATTGGGCTTATTCAGGGCAGATTTTAAAGAGAGTGAGACCTCTCGCTTGCAACTCTCTTCCTCTCTGCTGAAACTAGCGAGTGAAACAGATCTCCTCTGTCTTACTATATGTAGCACATGTATCTGATGCCATACTCCTTTTGACCAGACAGCATCAGATACATGGTATACCCATATGGAGACAGAGGGGCGCTGTTTCGCTGGCTAGGGTGCTTTATCTTAGATTGTTGCGTCTTTTTGTCGGCGTACGTCTTGGTCAGATAGATTATCAATATTTCAATATTTTGTTTGGACGGGAGGTACAGTAGGGCGGGCCAGGCCACCTAGGGCCCACCCATAACACAGGCCCTGTACAGTACAATGAGTAGAGCACAGAAGAGTACAGTCCAATACAATCAGGGGTTGGAACCGGTTCAGGGAACAGAAGCGAAAACCGGAAAATAACAAACATTTTCCATGAACAGAACGGAGAATGAAAGTGATCTATACCGTTCCGGAACAGAGCCTTTATTTTAAAAGCAAAGTTGACCTATTCTATGCGAGAAATAAATATTCCAAAACATAGTCTGGGACAGTTGTGGGATGCGATAGATCCCAAATTAATACAACCTCTAGCCTCAAAAACCTTTTTCACACAATGTCGCTGACGCAACAGATCAGAACATTTTAGCTTAAAATGGTGATAAATTATTAGGCTATTTCTTGACATTATAAGCGCAGCAATGCGCACATGGTAGTAGGCTATAAGCGCGAATGTTCCGTTAGCGGAAAAACATGATCAAAAGTGGCCGCAAATGCAATTATGCATGTAATGCTTTTATTATAAAGGTGCATTTTTATGGTGGAAAGGATCTTCCCCAAACTTGAAACTCACGCGCTGCTTATGTATTCCAGTTAGGCTCTACACCCCTTGTAAAGCAGATTAATGTGCTAAATTATGTGCTAAGTTATTTGGCCACTTGTTGTGATACAAACCTTATTAAAACATATAGGCCTATGGGCTAGGCTACATGAGGTGTGCGACTATTATTAGAAAAAGTAGCAAAAAAAAGGCATTGTTTCTTATGCTGATGATAATATATTTTTTATTTTATCTTTATTTAACTAGGCAAGTCAGTTAAGAACAAACTCTTATTTTCAATGACGGCCTAGGAACAGTGGGTCAAACTGCCTTGTTCAGGGGCAGAAGGACAGATTTTACCTTGTCAGCTCGGGGATTCGATCTTGCAACTTTTCGGTTACTAGTCCAACGCTCCAACCACTAGGCTACCTGCCGCCCCATATAATTCATAAGTGATAGGCTGGTATTGTCACCCATCAGACTATTCTTGATTTAATCTTGTCTTTACATATACTGAATAATATGTGTTAAATTTGTTTTGATTGAGAATGAGGCACTATCATGCACCTGTATCAAAACAGGGGCATTGGGAAAAAAATATATGTAATTCATGCACTTAAATAGTGACTGGAGGATGCTTTTCCATGGTTTATTTTTATGCCAGCCAGGTAGGCTATACTGCTGTTGTAAATATAAGCAATGTGCTTAATATTAGGAAAGTTGAGAAATAAATATAGTAGGCCTAGCCTATAGAAAGCTGATGGGATCCTCCTCTTTTTATTAGCGGCCATCACTCTGTTTTCTCCCGCAATTGCATAGCCTATAGAGATGTTGAGCAACATGAGCTCATGGGCTCTCATGAAGTGTTTAATTAGACTTTCGTTTACATTTGTATTGATGTCAGAGTGATTAGAGGGACAATAGAGTGCTGAGCACCAGGCAGTTAGCAAGTTTGGTAGGCTACTAATGACCATCAGCAACAATATAAACCATTACTTTTTTGGGGTTTGAACCAGTTAGAACATTATTTTGCTGATCGGGAACAGTGGAACGGAACCAAAAAAATGATGGTTCTGTTGAAAACGAAACGATTGGAAAATTATTTTGGTTCCAACCCCTCAATACAATACTGTACTGCACCGTACTACTGTAAAGAAAAGTAAGGTAGAGTAGAATACAGTATATTGTACTGTACTGATCTATACTCTACTTGAATGAGCTGTACTGTACTGTCATGTATTCTACTGTCCTGAACTCTACTCTACCCTACTATTCTATTGTGCTCTGCTGAGCTGCGGTGCGATGTCCAAACTTGTGAAACATGAGGAGAATGACTTTCATATCCATATTTATTTATGTGTTGTCCAGATCAGGGACCGATGATGTAATTCTGTTACCGTAATTCCATTACTGTGTGTAAATCCACTTCACTTACTGTAGTTCAATATATAAAGGATTTTTAACTGAATATTGCTATGTCATAGCTGACACCCCATTCCTTCTGCAGACATCTTTGAATCTTATTTCAGAGCTTATATTTAAGAGTTTTGGGGGAAATGTGTTCGCATAAAAATGACCAAAGTTAGCATCTGCACAGTTCTTCCACCAAATGAGCTTTTGTAAATGTTTCAGAGGAATTAGGGTACACTCAATATGGCAACCGATCCACCCATCATGAAATGTACTCTATGCTGAAATGGGCATGTCTCTTCTAGAGATTCTATTACCTATGTCTGATCTATGGCTGGGGGGAAAAACATAACAAGTGACAAGACATGACATATGCCTTGAGTAATGGCACATTAATGATTTGACAGGTGGAACAGAAGGTGCATTTTTTTCCAGATAAAAATGCAAGCGCTTGACTTTGAGTTAACCCTGTTGTTTATCAGTCGTGCCGATCTACATCTTGAACTTTTTCCCTACTGTTTTCTCATTTAACATGAGTACAATCAGCAGGATTCCTGCATCTCTCATTTAACCTCCACTCCGCTCTCTGTTATAGGGAGCACCCACTTGCTGGGGGATGAATAATGATTGACTAATACATTTTTATTTTTTTATTTCACCTTTATTTAACCAGGTAGGCTAGTTGAGAACAAGTTCTCATTTACAACTGCGACCTGGCCAAGATAAAGCAAAGCAGTGTGAACAGACAACAACACAGAGTTACACATGGAGTAAACAATAAACAAGTCAGTAGGGAAAAAAAGAGTCTATATACATTGTGTGCAAAAGGCAGGAGGAGGTAGGCAATAAATAGGCCATAGGAGCGAATAATTACAATTTAGCAGATTAACACTGGAGTGATAAATCATCAGATGATCATGTGCAAGTAGAGATACTGGTGTGCAAAAGAGCAGAAAAGTAAATAAATAAAAACAGCATGGGGTGAGGTAGATAAATTGGGTGGGCTATTTTACAGATGGACTATGTACAGCTGCAGCGATCGGTTAGCTGCTCAGATAGCAGATGTTTAAAGTTGGTGAGGGAAATAAAAGTCTCCAACTTCAGCGATTTTTGCAATTCGTTCCAGTCACAGGCAGCAGAGAACTGGAAGGAAAGGCGGCCAAATGAGGTGTTGGCTTTGGGGATGATCAGTGAGATATACCTGCTGGAGCGCGTGCTACGGGTGGGTGTTGTTATCGTGACCAGTGAACTGAGATAAGGCGGAGCTTTACCTATCATGGACTTATAGATGACCTGGAGCCAGTGGGTCTGGCGACGAATATGTAGCGAGGGCCAGCCGACTAGAGCATACAGGTCGTAGTGGTGGGTGGTATAAGGTGTTTTAGTAACAAAACGGATGGCACTATGATAAACTGCATCTAATTTGCTGAGTAGAGTATTGGAAGCTATTTTGTAGATGACATCGCCGAAGTCGAGGATCGGTAGGATAGTCAGTTTTACTAGGGTAAGTTTGGCGGCGTGAGTGAAGGAGGCTTTGTTTGCGAAATAGAAAGCCGATTCTTGATTTGATTTTGGATTGGAGATGTTTAATATGAGTCTGGAAGGAGAGTTTACAGTCTAGCCAGACACCTAGGTATTTATAGATGTCCACATATTCTAGGTCGGAACCGTCCAGGGTGGTAATGCTAGTCGGGCGGGCGGGTGCAGGCAGCGAACGGCTGAAAAGCATGCATTTGGTTTTACTAGCGTTTAAGAGCAGTTGGAGGCCACGGAAGGAGTGTTGTATGGCATTGAAGCTCGTTTGGAGGTTAGATAGCACAGTGTCCAAGGAAGGGCCAGAAGTATACAGAATGGTGTCGTCTGCGTAGAGGTGGATCAGGGAATCGCCCGCAGCAAAAGCAACATCATTGATATATACAGAGAAAAGAGTCGGCCCGAGAATTGAACCCTGTGGTACCCCCATAGAGACTGCCAGAGGACCGGACAACAGGCCCTCCGATTTCACACACTGAACTCTGTCTGCAAAGTAGTTGGTGAACCAGGCAAGGCAGTCATTAGAGAAACCAAGGCTGTTGAGTCTGCCGATAAGAATATGGTGATTGACAGAGTCGAAAGCCTTTGCCAGGTCGATGAAGACGGCTGCACAGTACTGTCTATTATCGATGGTGGTTATGATATCGTTTAGTACCTTGAGCGTGGCTGAGGTGCACCCGTGAGGGTACAAATGTCATAGCGATAATGAATGGGAGAGTATATCAACTATTCATTTGAGATGCCTGGTAGGGATAAAGAGGGTCTTTAGGGTCCGATTGATGCCTCTCTCTCTCTCTCTCTCTCTCTCTCTCTCTCTCTCTCTCTCTCTCTCTCTCTCTCTCTCTCTCTGTCCTCTCTCTCTCTCTCTCTCTCTCTCTGTCCTCTCTCGCTATCACTCTCGCTCTCTACCTCCCTCCTCTCTCTGTCCATCATTCATCGAGTTTCAAAGCAAACGTTAGATACTCTTTATTCTAATCAAAGAAATGCCATCGCACAGAGGCATTCACAAATGGGGGTCCGCCTGTGGCCATAGATCTGATTTTACCTCTGGTATTCAAATGACTTGATAACCTGGAAATATCACCTGCATAATAAATCAGTACTTTGGTTACCAAAATGATATGCATCACATCTTAAAAGTGCCGTTCCCACGAATAAACCAGGAATTTTTGGGGGTCTATTAGATGTCTTCAAATTCGTTGGAGAACAGCGAAGAAGCACAACTGTTGCTACTGTGTATTCTGTTTTTCTTTCACAAAGAGGGATTCCTCTCTTCTACATACTGTAGGAAAGCTATTGCCAGATGCTCATAAACACACGTGTACAACCCCCCCCCAAACACACACACACAATAGAAGGCTTTTGATGTCAGCTTTAATTCTCTTAAAATGCACAGTTAGTTCCTTGTGTTTCCCCATGCGTTACTCCCGTTTGGATCTTTTCATGGGAGGTTGCTTGACGAGGTGTATGCTGTGAATCAAGGAAGTCATAGCATACACCCAGCTCCTATCTGTTACACTGGAGGCCTGGCCACATTCATTAGGTCGCAGTCTGGCCCCGGCACCTATCTTTTTATCCTCCGTAGGTTTCTCACATGCATTATTATAGCACTTGCTGACATGCGTTTACTGCATTTACCTAATGATCTCTGAAAGGCCCTCATCAGAATATTTGTCAGCATTAGCGCTATCAAGTTACCTACAAAAAAGCACTTTACAGAATTGCTGAGTTCACCGCTTACACAAGATGTATAAAGATGCATACACACACTAACAAAGCGTTACGTGTTATGTTGAGGAATCCTTAACTGTTCACTAGTTGGTCGTTGAGTATAAGAAGAAGAAGAAGATGCATTTATTGTCCAATGTCCAATAGAAACTTACTCCAACCCCTCCGAAAGAGACATACACATACAGCGGTTGGAGAGGCTGGAGCAGAGGACTTCTTGTGGACTTCTCAGTCCACGTACTCTCATCTTAACAGCCCTACAGCACTTTTACCCCTGTTGCCCAATCTTCATCCTCTCATTGGACAGGAAGTCATTATCATGCCTGTAGAGCCCCACTCAGGTTTAGAGAGCAGGGGGTTCTGGGTAATTAAGCTTTTATGACTGCACAGTGCTGCTTACTCACCGGATCCAGCCAGGCTCTTCTAGGAAGAGAGCCTGCATTGTATGACCGCAGAGCTGCCTGGAAAATGTCTGGCCTCCAGGTTTGTTTGATTTGGTCCAGCCAGAGGCAGCATCTACGTGTGTGTGTGTGTGTGTGTGTTTGTGTGTGGGTGTGACAGAGACATCAGCCTTAAATCTCCACAGACCCACACTCATCAGAGGCTACCCGTGTTTTCCTCCCGGGTTGTGTTCATTAGGGCAGGCAGCGTTTTGCAATGAGAAGTACAAAATGAGCGTTTCATATCGGACAAGTCTGTCCCTGTAGTAGTCGGTTTTCTTCTGTTTGGTGGAATGAACGACCCTGGATTCCTAATAGAAAATGAGGATGGGAAAACACTGAGCGCATCCCTTTCCTTCCCACCCCCCCGGGTCTGTATATTGAATGCCACGTCTTGTTTATTTATTGAGCCCCACTACGACCATGCTCCCCTAACAGGCCCGCTCAAATAAAATAACATTTTATTCGTCATAAACAACAGGTGTGGACTGATTTCCCAACAATGCAGAGAGAAAGAAAATAGAGAAATAATAGAAAAGTCAAATGCGTTATAATAAAAGTGACAATAGATACACAATGAGTAACGATAACTTGGCTATTTACAAGCGGTACCAGTACCGAGTCGATGTGCAGGGGTAATAGGTCATTGAGGTAGATATGTACTGTACATTTAACTCGGAATAAAGTGTCAGATAGTAAACAATAGCAGCAGCGTATGTGATGAGTCAAGAAAGGTCAATGCAGATAGTTTGGTAGCTATTTGGTTAACTATTTAGCAGTCTTATGGCTTGGGGGTAGAAGCTGTTCAGGGTCCTGTTGGTTCCAGACTTGGTGCGTCGGTAACACTTGCCGTGCGGTAGCAGAGAGAACAGTCTATGACTTGGGTGGCTGGAGTCTCTGACAATTTTTAGGGCCTTCCTCTGACATCGCCTGGTATAGAAGTCCTGGATGGCAGGGAGATCGGCCCCAGTGGTGTACTGGGCAGTACGCAGGGATGCCGGTAGTGAGCATTCATTCTCAGGAAAACAATGAATATTGCCTTCTGATCACTTCAATAATTCCATTGGGTTGTTGAACGTTGCTTATGCCACAGGGGTTAGAGAGAGTTTTTAAGGAAACGCTCCAGACTGATAACGAGGAGGCAAGGGGGTGGGGCTGTTTTCCTGCCGGATTGTTACCATAGTGATGTGTAAGGCCTAGTTGAAAGGGGGAGGTGTGTTGGTGTCGTTTGTATGTGAACAGTGTCTGTGCAGGAGAAGTTGGTTGATCTGTCATATTCAGGTTACGGTATGAGGCTCTTATGCATTAGCGGAATGGCGGAACATATTTCACCACGGAGGCTCCTGCAGCTTGAGTGGAGGAATATCTGGCCCAGAGCCGAGTGTGCTTGTGCGAGTGTGTGTGAGTTCGTGTGTGCAAACCCTACAGTTAACCTTTCCAAAGAGCTCCATCTGCCTGACAAAACCCACGCCCATTCAGCCATCCTTTCACTCCCAACCTGTCTCTGGCACTAGATCGGCGAGCGAATAGTGGTGCGCTCATAGGAATTGAGGTCATTATCTCACTATTTTTGTAATTATGCAACTGAAGACATGTTAGGTGTTTGTTTGATGTGGATGGCAATAGTCTGACTTTGGATTGACTTAAAATAAGGCTGTACTGGAATAGACAAGCGTACAGGCTGGGGATGTTTTTATCCCCCCCCCCCCAACCTACCCAGCCTCCTCCAGTCTCCCCTATCCTTTAAGATAGTGCCAGAGTAATGGGTATTACAGACACCCCGCCCTCCCCCTCATCCCCCGAAAAGCCCAAATGTCTCTCTGAGGCAAAAGATTCGCTGGCAGCAGAATGAAGGAAATGAGGAATTCAGACTCCTCTCTTCCCCAGTTGCATACCTCTAGTCCTCTCCTCTTCCTCCCCTTCTGACCTTCTCTTTACCCTTTTTACTGTTCTCTACATTTCTCCGCTGATCTTTCTCCTCCTTCATTCTTTCTCTCTGCTTTGCTATTCTCTATATTCTTCCTCCTCTCTTCTTCCTTCTTTCCGTCCTCCTTTCGACCTGCTTCACACATCTCGCTGTTGGCACACAGATCTGTCCGGAGCCCAGGTGCACACATGAGCCATGTCAGCCTGCAGAGAGCGAGGGGAAAGGGACAGACCTAGAGAGACAGAAAGAACAAATTTGAGGCCAGGACCAGGACAGGCAGCCAAGGATATTCATAGTCCATCTGCTGCCAAACAACACCACTGAGGGGAGCATCAGTTATCACCACCACTGATGCGAATAGCATCTTCTGCCATTCTGACGACTTATTGTTCTAGTGCCTGATCCCAGCAGCCCGTAGTGTCCCTAGCTGACGGTTAGTTTGGCAGAGCTGATCACAGGTCGCACCACTCTGTCTCTGCTTCTTGATGCTGTGTCTTTCCTCTCATCTTCCTTCACTCGCTGTTTAAACCGTTGGCAGTGCTAATCCTCACAGATTGTATTTCAGAGTAGAGCTGGTACGATATACCTAAAATGAACGACACTGTCAAAACCAAACCAGTTAATAGTATTGTGGATATTTTGCTGTTATTGTTAATTATGATAAATAACCTATAGGACCTTACTAAAGATAATTGAAGTTTAAAATTAATTAATTTCATTTATTTTATTTCACCTTAATTTAACCAGGTAGGCAAGTTGAGAACAAGTTCTCATTTACAATTGCGAACCTGGCCAAGATAAAGCAAAGCAGTTCGACACATACAACAACAGAGTTACACATGGAGTAAAACAAACATACAGTCAATAATACAGAAGAAAAATAAGTCTATATACAATGTGATCAATTGAGGTGAGATAAGGAAGGTAAAGGCAAAAAAAGGCCATGGTGGCGAAGTAAATACAATATAGCAAGTAAAACACTGGAATGGTAGATTTGCAGTGGAAGAATGTGCAAAGTAGAGATAGAAATAATGGGGTGCAAAGGAGCAAAATAAATAAATAAATACAGTAGGGGAAGAGGTAGTTGTTTGGGATAAATTATAGATGGGCTATGTACAGGTGCAGTAATCTGTGAGCTGCTCTGACAGCTGGTGCTTAAAGCTAGTGAGGGAGATAAGTGTTTCCAGTTTCAGAGATTTTTGTAGTTCGTTCCAGTCATTGGCAGCAGAGAACTGGAAGGAGAGGCGGCCAAAGGAGGAATTGGCTTTGGGGGTGACCAGAGAGATATACCTGCTGGAGAGCGTGCTACGGGTGGGTGCTGCTATGGTGACCAGCGAGCTGAGATAAGGGGGGACTTTACCTAGGAGGGTCTTGTAGATGACCTGGAGCCAGTGGGTTTGGCGACGAGTATGAAGCGAGGGCCAGCCAACGAGAGCGTACAGGTCGCAGTGGTGGGTAGTATGTGGGGCTTTGGTGACAAAACGGATGGCACTGTGATAGACTGCATCCAATTTATTGAGTAGGGTATTGGAGGCTATTTTGTAAATGACATCGCCGAAGTCGAGGATCGGTATGATGGTCAATTTTACGAGGGTATGTTTGGCAGCATGAGTGAAGGATGCTTTGTTGCGAAATAGGAGGCCAATTCTAGATTTAACTTTGGATTGGAGATGTTTGATGTGAGTCTAGAAGGAGAGTTGTATGGCATTGAAGCTCGTCTGGAGGGTTGTTAACAGTGTCCAAAAAAGGGCCAGAAGTATACAGAATGGTGTCATCTGCGTAGAGGTGGATTAGAGACTCACCAGCAAGAGCGTGAGCGACAGCAAGAGCGACATCATTGATGTATACAGAGAAGAGAGTCGACCCAAGAATTGAACCCTGTGGAACCCCCATAGACTGCCAGAGGCCCGGACAACAGGCCCTCAGATTTGACACACTGAACTCTATCAGAGAAGTAGTTGGTGAACCAGGCGAGGCAATCATTTGAGAAACCAAGGCTATTGAGTCTGCCGATGAGGATGTGGTGATTGACAGAGTCGAAAGCCTTTGCCAGGTCAATGAATACGGCTGCACAGTATTGTTTCTTATCGATGGCGGTTAAGATATCGTTTAGGACCTTGAGCGTAGCTGAGGTGCACCCATGACCAGCTCTGAAACCAGATTGCATAGCTGAGAAGGTGCGGTGGGATTCGAAATGGTCGGTAATCTGTTTGTTGACTTGGGTTTCGAAGACCTTAGAAAGGCAGGGTAGGATAGATATAGGTCTGTAGCAGTTTGGATATAGAGTGTCTCCCCCTTTGAAGAGTGGGATGACCGCGGCAGCTTTCCAATCTATGGGAATCTCAGATGATACGAAAGAGAGGTTGAACAGGCTAGTAATAGGGGTTGCAACAAGGGTCCAGATTGTCTAGCCCGGCTGATTTGTAGGGGTCCAGATTTTGCAGCTCTTTCAGAACATCAGCTGACTGGATTTGGGAGAAGGAGAAATGGGGATGTGGGCAGCTGGGAGGAGGTGCTCTTATTCTCCATGGACTTCAGTGTCCCAGAACTTTTTGGAGTTTGTGCTACAGGATGCCAATTTCTGTTTGAAAACGCTAGCCTTTACTTTCCTAACTGCCTGTGTATATTGGTTCCTAACTTCCATGAAAAGCTGCATATCATGGGGGCTGTTCGATGCTAATGCAGAACCAAGGGCTATATCTGTAGCTGGTTCTACATTTCTTGAATGGGGCAGAGGTGAAAACTGCAGAGGTGTATTTAGAGGGCAAGTTGGTTAGGATGATATCTATGAGGGTGCCCGTGTTTACGGCTTTGGGGTTGTACCTAGTGGGTTCATTGATAATTTGTGTGAGATTGAGGGCAT
Source organism: Salvelinus namaycush (assembly GCF_016432855.1). Classification (NCBI taxonomy): domain Eukaryota; kingdom Metazoa; phylum Chordata; class Actinopteri; order Salmoniformes; family Salmonidae; genus Salvelinus; species Salvelinus namaycush. The sequence continues at coordinate 5,653,128 of NC_052328.1, read as the reverse complement.
CAAGCTTAGATTGTAGGATGGCTGGGGTGTTAAGCATGTCCCAGTTTAGGTCACCTAGCAGCACGAGCTCTGAAGATAGATGGGGGGCAATCAGTTCACATATGGTGTCCAGAGCACAGCTGGGGGCAGATGGTAGTCTATAGCAGGCGGCAACGGTGAGAGACTTGTTTTTAGAGAGGTGGATTTTTAAAAGTAGAAGTTCAAATTGTTTAGGTACAGACCTGGATAGTAGGACAGAACTCTGCAGGATATCTCTGCAGTAGATTGCAACACTGCCCCCTTTGGCAGTTCTATCTTGTCTGAAAATGTTGTAGTTAGGGATGGAGATTTCAGAGTTTTTGGTGGTCTTCCTAAGCCAGGATTCAGACACGGCTAGGACATCCGGGTTGGCAGAGTGTGCTAAAGCAGTGAATAAAACACACTTAGGGAGGAGGCTTCTAATGTTAACATGCATGAAACCAAGGCTATTACGGTTACAGAAGTCATCAAAAGAGAGCGCCTGGGGAATAGGAGTGGAGCTAGGCACTGCAGGGCCTGGATTCAGAGGAACAGAGGAGGAGTAGGATAAGGGTACGGCTTAAAGCTATGAGAATTGGTCGTCTAGGACGTCCGGAACAGAGAGTAAAAGGAGCAGGTTTCTGGGGGCGATAAAATAGCTTCAAGGTATAATGTACAGACAAAGGTATGGTAGGATGTAAATACAGTGTCAATACAGTGGACCTTAAATAGGTTTGCTAATATTATTTATGTGACAATTGATAGCTTAAACATTAAAATTAGTAGCTGTAGTTTTAAGGGTAATATATTTTAAAAAATCTAACTCTGGTACACATTAATGTTATAAACTTGGCGTTCAATTTATCGTTATCGTGATATGGATTTTTTTCCATATTGCCCAACTCTATTTCAGAGGCAGGAGACGTGAAGGCATCCTCCCCCTCCTATATATCCCCTTCATCCCTCTCCTTCCCTTTCCATACCTCCTATCCTCTCCCTTGCTCTGCTTCATCTCAGAGCTGTCGTATTACTTATTAAAGTCTACAGTATCTCTGTAGGGGAAGGATTCTGAGCCACTTGGTCTGGAATAACTGTCTGTTTAATGGGCACTGTTTGCATGGTCACAGAATGCTGATCTCTTCTGTTGTACAGTCTCCTAATCTTCCATCTCTGGCTCCCAATTCTGGAAAAATATTGGAATGTTGATTACTGTGCCTTTTATTTTCAGTCTGATATGAAATCTGTGAAGTTATGTAACCTTCGCTTTAGTCTGAGCTGTTGACACTTTATCATGTAAACGACTTGTAGTAGATTTTGACCGTGTGGACATTGTGTGTGTAGAACCGTCCTCTCTTTGAGATATAAACACCCGGGTCGTGTTCATTAGGGCATCCCTGTAAACCATAATGAGTCGTTTTGGACGTCCGCGGATCATCACAAAATGTTCTTGGGACATTGTGTATTGTTCTCATGGAGATTTGGTGTAGTTCCCAGTTTGTCACGGGGACGTCCCCGAGGACGTCTTAAGGACATTTTTGGGACGTTGTGTCATGGTCCCGTGGAGGTTTTTGTCTAGTTCCTGGTTTGTCCCTCGGACGTCACCTGATTGAATCAAATAAATGTTCAATGACTGATTTTACCTGTGGGCTTATTCCTACACTTTGCACTTCAAAGTAAGTCTCAGTTCTGTTAAAAAAAAACACTGAAAAAAAAGGATTATATTTATTGTTGGGATTCAGAAGTAACATTAAAACAGAATAATGTGTCTCACCAACATCAGACAACTATACTAAAAACCCAACCTCAAATAGCTGAAATAAGTCAATGAAAGCAATGAGAGAATATTTAAATACTGATAATTAAATTAGCAGTGCATGTGGTCAGTACTAAGTGATCATGTAAAATGTAATCATATTGTCATAGAGTAAAGATTTTTACACTATTTTAGCTAAACAGCGTACCACTTACCTTTAAAACCCTGATACTATTTAATTACTTTACTTATAATGGTTTGGGACACCTGGGACCATCACGTGACATATACACCCAGGGGACCATGACACAATGTCCTAAAAACCGGGAACTATACAAAACCTACCGGGGATTAGGACACAATGTCCAAAGAACGTTTCGTTGTGACGAAATCCTTAAGGGACCTAATGGGAACGTCGCCGAATGTCCTTAGGACACCCACTGTTTGCTGGGATTACATTTCTTTTATGCTTTGCAATGGAAAAGGAACATTTGCGTTTTTGTAGTCCGTTTTCTTCCATTTGGAGCCAAATGAACATGACCCAAATAGTCCTGTAGGCCATGTTTTCCTCCGACTTCGGGAGGAGAAAGAGACGGATGGCAACGGCAAACCAGCTCTACTGTACCTGAGTGAATCCTAATCCAGCCTAATGTAATAATTGGCTCTATATTCACTATAATTATTTATATATATATATATATATATATATATATATATATATATATATATATATATATACATACACACACACACACACACACACACACACACACAGATAGACCGGAGGTAATGGGTTCTTTAATAACACTGTGCAGACACACACACACTCACTCATACACTGACTGTCACGCACCATGTGTAATAACACCACAGCCCTCTTTCATGACCAGGATCAGATACTGTCTGCGAATGGTGCACGGGCATGTTTTTCTCCTCCTCTTTCTCTTTTCCTCCTCCTCCGACGCCTGGTGCTCCATACTGGGTTGTATAACCTCCTGTCCCTGCATTCCCCTCCTGGATAGCTCATGTTCTGTTTTTCCAGGGCTACTGACTGTGTTGCGTGGCACTCTAGTGGGATGCATTAGGCTGCCGTTGTCTCAGCACTCAGCCTTTTATGAGTGGGTGTTGAAAACCGTTGAGAGCTGGCTGTGCACCGACATCTCTATTTTAGATAGGCTGTGACAGACTTATGAGGGGAAGTGGAGAGGGATAGAGAGAGAGAGTGAGGTAGGACGATGAGCGATGACGCCCCTCACGTCTCTCCTATATCTCTCATGCTGCACGGTACCCTTGGCGGGTCAGTCACTTGCAACAGGAACATCGCAAATGCCACTTGGTTCTCCAGAATAGCACTATCCATGGCTCTCCGGGGGGGGGGGTCTGCTAAACTAATATATGGTTTTAATATGTTCATACCATGGATCGTTTAGCTATTTGATTTAAAATGTTAGGACCTCTGTACGTATAAAAAAAAATATCATAAAATATTAGGTAGCCTAGTGGTTAGAGTGTTGGACTTGTAACCGAAAGGTTGCTAGATCGAATCCCTGAGCTGACAAGGTAAAAATCTGTCGTTCTGCCCCCTGAACAAGGCAGTTAACCCACTGTTCCTAGGCTGTCATTGTAAATAAGAATTTGTTCTTAAAGGACTTAGTCTAGTTAAATAAAGGTAAACATTTTGGGGGGGGGGGGAATTTACGGCCTTATTCTAAAATGTATTAAATCGTTTTTTCCCCCCATAATGATTCAATTGTTTTCCCTCCCCATTTTTCAGTCTTCACACAATACCCCATAATGACAAAGCAAAAACAGGTTTTTATACATTTTTGCTAATTTATATATATTTTTTAACTATCACATTTACATAAGTATTCAGACCCTTTACTCAGTACTTTGTTGAAGCACCTTTGGCAGCGATTACAGCCTCGAGTCTTTTTGGGAATGACGTTACAAGCTTGGCACAACTATATTTGGGGAGTTTCTCCCATTCTTCTCTGCAGATCCTCTCAAGCTCTGTCAGGTTGGATGGAGAGCATCGCTGCATAGCTATTTTCAGGTCTCTCCAGAGATGTTTGATCGGGTTCAAGTCAGGGCTCTGGCTGGGCCACTCAAGGACATTCAGAGACTTGTCCCAAAGCCACTCCTGCGTTGTATTGGCTGTGTGCTTAGGGTCGTTGTCCTGTTGGAAGGTGAACCTTCGTCCCAGTCTGAGGTCCTGAGCGCTCTGGAGCAGGTTTTCATCAAGGATCTCTCAGTACTTTGCTCTGTTCATATTTCCCCCCGATCCTGACTAGTCTCCCAGTCCCTGCCACTGAAAAACATCCCCACAGCATGATGCTGCCACCACCATGCTTCACCGTAGGGATGGTGCCAGGTTTCATTCAGACGTGGCGCTTGGCATTCAGCCAAATTGTTCAATCTTGGTTTCATTAGACCAGAGAATCTTGTTACTCATGGTCTGATAGTCTTTTAGGTGCCTTTTGGCAAACTCCAAGCGGGCTGTCATGTGCCTTTTACTGAGGAGTGGCTTCCATCTTGCCACTCTACCATAAAGGCCTGATTGGTGGAGTGCTGCAGAGATGGTTGTCCTTCTGGAATGCTCTTCCATCTCCACAGAGGAACTCTGGAGCTCTGTCAGAGTGACCAATCAGGTTCTTGGTCACCTCCCTGGCCAAGGCCCTTCTCCCCTGATTGCTCAGTTTGGCCGGGCAGCCAGCTCTAGGAAGAGTCTTGGTGGTTCCAAACTTCTTCCATTTAAGAATGATGGAGGCCACTGTGTTCTTGGGGACCTTCAATGCTTGCAGACATTTTTTTGCTACCCTTCCCCAGATCTGTGCCTCGAGACAATCCTGTCTCGGAGCTCTACGGAAATTTCCTTTGACCTCATGGCTTGGTTTTTGCTCTGACATGCACTGTCAACTGTGGGACCTTATATAGACAGGTGTGTGCCTTTCCAAATCATGTCCAATCAATTGAATTTACCACAGATGGACTCCAATCAAGTTGTAGAAACATCTCAAGGAGGATCAATGGAAACAGGATGCACCTGAGCTCAACTTCGAGTCTCATAGCAAAGGGTCTGAATACTTATGTAAATAAGATAGTTCTGTTTTTTTATTTGTAATACATTTGCAAAAAATGATAACCTGTTGTTTTTATACTTGTCATTATGGGGTATTGTGTGTAGATTGCTGAGGGAAAAAATGAATACGGCTGTGACATAACAAAATGTGGAAAAAGTCAAGGGGTCTGAATACTTTCTGAGGGCACTGTATCTACTGCTGTACATATTATTATTATTATTATTATTAGTTGATCTTGCATTTGACTACTGCAGCGGTGCAATTTGAGATTCGTCCCACCATTCTTGATTTCATGTGTTTTTATGTTTTCCTTACGTTTGAATTGTTTTACATTTTACTGCATTGTTAGGAGCTGGTAACATAAGCATTTCATAACACCTGCTAAACTATGTATGCTACCAATAAACTTTTTATTTGATATGTTAGGTACAGAATGGAGGTTGAATGCATTCTGTATTTGTATGGCTGCAATGCAGGCTTAACATGTTTTGGGCAGATTCTCAAGTCCTCTCTTCTCATTTGTGTCAGCTTGCCTGAAGCAAAAGTCATATGTTGTCCTGCGTCAACAATGTGTGAGGCGCCTTTTGAGTACTCAGTCTATGAATGATGCCATGCTTCCCTTCCTCCTGGCCCTGTTGGATAGTTAGATAGATCTCCCATGGCGTCCCCCAGGGTTCAGCCAGGCTGGGAGGGAGCTCCCGTCCACGTCCCTGGTGTGGGCCTTGGTAATGAGGCTAGTCTGGGTGGCTATTAAAGCTCACTCAGAGGAACACACACACACACACACACACACTGTGGCATTAGTGTTTCTATTTTATTGTCATGAAGACCATAGCATGTCGGTGTGGGAGGATCTGTGGAATAGGGCTTTGGTGTTTGTGTAAAGGATCTGCTTAAGTTTTTTTGTAAAGTTTTGAAAAGCAACATTTTCATTTGATGTTTACTCAATGGTGAAAGATATTCCACAGTACCACTCGGTTACTGCACGATTGAGTGGAAACAGAACAGAATCGAATGCTCTGTGATCCACTGGGTCTCATTGAGAACGGAAAAGAGAGGGGACGATGGTCCACGGGTGAACAGAAAAAAGGGAATGAAGGATTTGGTTGCCATGCCAACGTTGCCTAGCGATACCGCCGGGGGTCTTGGTTAGTGTTTGTCTTAGTGCTCGTTCCCTGCTGTCAGTGGAACAATGAGAAATGGCAGTAAATTGATAGTGATCTCAATTGGTGGTACATTGTAATGACCCTGGCCATGCTTCAACACTGGAGCTGCAGCACTGCCTTTCAGAGTGCAGCCCCTCAATGTAGCAATTACCTGCTCAATAAGAGCAATGATTGAATTGGACTGGAGGGGTTTGCATAGCAGTATTTCAACCAGTGCTCATTTCAACCAGCAGGTTTGGTTCTCCTTCCTTGGAGCATCATTTTTCAATTTGAGACATTGAAATGAACATGTCGGGGAATATCTGGGTTTATAATGTAGTTTGCCTTACAGAAATGAAAAAGAAATGAAAGAACCTGGTGTTGGATAGCCTCTATATCGGGGACGGACAACTGGCGGCCTTGTAGGCCCGCGGATATTTTTTTTTTTAAAGAACTCAGTCGTGGTCTCAGCTTACTGTTGAGAGTTAGAACAGTATAATTTGACCATCCCTGCTCGAAATGGATAGTCCCTCCTAAGCGAGACTATACATTTTTTATCCTCAGCGATACTACGGCACCTCATGATGAGTTCAGATTTTTCGTGGCCACCAACCCCATCAAAGTTGCCCATCCCGGCTCTAAAAGGATAGTCTCTACTCAGTGAGCACCTGGGCTGTATCTGAAAATGTTAACTAGCCGCCAAATCCTTGCTTCCTCTGTCCTTGTTTTCTCTAGTTCCTTACCTCCCTCTCCTATTGAAAGAGAGGATCCAAGGTCCCTCCTTCAGACCTCCTCATCCAATGAGCTTTTAGAGGCAAGTAAGGAATATCAGGAAACAAGGATAGAAGAGGCTTTGCGGGCAAGTAACTTTTTCAGATACAGCCCTAGTCGGGACTGTGAGGGCCAGTCCTCTGCTCTTACGCTTTAGCTTTTCTCCTGGGCTCGTTTGGTCTGGTTTGGTCTGGTTTGAGGTTGAGAGCAATCTGTGGTTGAACAAACCATACTGTGTAGACTGTGGTGGACCATACTCTGTCGCTGACGTAAAGATGACTGAGTAGAGAATGGAATCTGGAGTTGACTTTTAGACCATAATGACAAAGTTGGTCTGTGTCCGCTCTTTTTAACTTTCATTCTCAACGCTCAAATGCATAAAATGCCTCACCAAATAACTTCCTTGTAGAGATGACATAAGCACCTGTGATGATGACTTCTCAAAACTTTGCCGACTTATACTTTTTATTTGGTGAAGTTTCTCGTCTGAGTCATATATCAACACTGGAAATTTGCATTTTAACTGGTGCTCTTACGGGTTTGTCCAGTGTTGTGACAAAGTCACTTACGGGGTTGTCAAAGTGTTGTTCGGAAGTTGTAATAGGTCACTGGGGCCCACAACTTCGAGACAACGCCGTGTGGTGGATTTGTGTTTGCTGGGATGAGTCGTGTTTTCCCACTATAAATCATATTCACCACAGAGCTTGCGTCTGAGTCTTCAGTCTTCTTCTGTTGGCCATGGAATGTTTTCCAGGTTGTGACCGTGTTCTGCTTCACTAAAACACAATAACTTTTGTAGAGGAACCCCTGCCAATCCCACTTGGAACGCTGGGATATCAGTGCAGCCAGTGGAAAACTACAGCATTGCGATCCATATCTTCCCAAACGTCTGTTTTCCTTCAGTGTTATGGCTTGAAGGGATGGATAGGCCTTTGGCTTAGGAATTAGTGTCCTCTTTCTCTGTTCTTCAGTTGTTATCACCGTGCTTGATAAAGGGAAGCCACACGCACGCACACACATACACACCACTCACACACAAGGTGATGACAAACTACTAGAGAGTCTGTCAGTGGATAGACTGTGTTGCGTTTTCTTCTCTGGCGGCAGAGGAGTATTTCCTTTCATTCTTGCCTTATTCCCATTTCTTTCCTTTGACATCTCAGTCCGCAAAGAACGAGCGATGAAGACGTCATGCTTGGAAACAGAGTGTGGGGGATTTTAGTTGTCTTTTTTAGTATGTACTGTGTTCAATCTTTCTTATCAAGTACAAATGGGGATACTTCCAGCCATGCCATTAGTCAGAGACAAAGAGAGATAACTGTAATGTACTGGCAATGTGTGCCAATACGCATTACTATGTTATCAATGTTAGTAGGTCAATATTTCATATCGTGGATTCTAACAAATCAAATTTTGACCATGTCATGTCGAAATCTTCTTGAGATTTGCTTTCAGAAAGCTAAAGACATCTGATGGATGTTTACTCAATGGTGAAAGCTGTCTCACAGTACCATTCGTTTTACCTTTCCCACTACCATTCCCTCCACCCACAGCCACAGAATGTGCTCTTTACCTCCCATTCCTTCCACCTCCCGGTTAGTTGGAATGCTAATCTCGTTAGCCAGCCACTCCAGAGCAAGCGGGCAGGAATTTGCGGTGATTTGCTAAATTGCTTAGGACATCAAATGTTTAACTGCGTTGTGACTGCTGCTGCCAGCCCTGTGCTGCTGGGTTAATGGGGCCACTTAGACTAGACTGTGTTAGTCTGCCTGGGGATGACATCACAGCGTGCGTCATACACTCACCCCCTCTCAAGCGACTGCTTTATAAGGATGTTATAAATCTACATACACGCAAGGCTTTTACATTCTAGATGTTAGCTCGGTGCCTTGATGAGGTTTACTTGAAAATAGGCGCAGTACATGTTAGATTTACAGACACAGATAAGTGGGTTTTCCATCAGGATACTGAACCATACCATACTGAAGCTGGTACAGATGCACATATTTTTTCATTGGCCGCCGAGATCAGTTTGGTTCCCATTTTGAAAGTGAACCTGTACGATACAGTACGGCGCAGTACCCATATGGAGAATAAATAGATTATTATATGACCTTAACACACATGAACGTTTACAAAATTGGTGTTTGATTATCGCCCCCCCCCTTAAAAAAATACTCCCTTTCACTTTCTGTTTTGAAGTGATGCCTGTCAATCAGGACGGAACTATTAATCATTTGAAACTCTACTCTGTTTGTAGTCTGTGTTTCAGTGTAGTTTAGTGCCTTGATGTTATCTGGAGTCTTGCTGCTGTTTCACTCTAATTGGGTTGTGTGGAGTTGGAGGCTGGGCTGACAGATTGTATGGAAGAGATTGACTGTGAGACTGAATGATCAGTCACATCTTCACAGTCACCGTTGGAGAAGTGCGGAGGACGATGGTTGTTTCAGATGGACTTGTCTGTTGCTCAGCTCTTGGACACGCGTCACGTATGATGTCCCTCTGTCTAAACAAATGCTTCATGTTTGGACACACCAGTGTGTCACTGTACAGTACAGTGGTGGTGTGTAAAGTATGTGTGTGTACGTGTACGTGAGTGTGTTTGTGTATACGTGAGTGTACACAACCATCTCCTGTTTTATCTCTTTCACAGTAGCTGTCTTATTTAGATGTAGTTCATTGAGAGGGTGCTAAATCATCATATTGTTGCTAGGTGTGTGTATACGTGTGTGTTTGTGAAGCTCTATCAGCTGCCTCAGACATGGTCCTGATCTCTGTCCTCACCCTGGCCTGAAATGACTCTTCTGGGGAAAGTTTCAGATACCATCTCTCCTGTCTTTTGTCTGGCTCTCTGACTGAATTGCATGGAGGAGAGGAGAGGAGAAGGAGGGGATGGGTGGAGAAGAGGAGAGGGGAGAGAGTGTGGGGAGAGGAGAGGAGAGAACGTGTTGGGAGGGGGAGGAGAGGAGAGGGGAGGAGGGGATGGGTGGAGAAGAGGATAGGGGAGAGAGTGTGGGGAGAGGAGAGGAGAGAACGTGTTGGGAGGGGAGAGGAAGAGGAGGCAGGAGAAAGTGCCACAACACCGTTGAGACTCGTCCATACGGCTGTCATGCCTTTTCAGTTTTCACGCTCAAGTGAACATAAGACAGCACAGCCTCCGCCTGTTACCTCCCCTCTGTAGAACACATCAGACACTGCACGTCTATGACCTTTCACCTTCATTGAGAATGCTCAACCAAGACAAAATCTGATTAAGAGGGACGCTGTCTAAAAGCAAAAACTCATGATTACAGACTGCCAGTCAAGTCTGCCCTGTCCAGCCAGCCACTGGTTGCCAACCCCAGCCCAAAACAACATGGCAGAACTAACTGGCTGCCCCAGTGCTGCAATGCATTGTGTGTGTGCCAGGATCTCTGTGTGCATGATGTTTTCCTTTTAAAGATCAAACAGACGCTCACTTATCTGATTATTTATCCTTTTCCTGCCACTTTCAAGTAGATGGTTGGAGTACTCCAAGTAGGAGGACTGTGCACAGCTACTGTACATGTCAGCTACGTTTGGGTTTCCCTTTCATCCCTGTACTGTTACAATATGGCAGTTTTGTGAAGAGGGAATGTGATTAAATTCACCCGTTTCTCTGTGGAACAGTTTGGCTGAGAGAGGAAATAAGGCAGGTTGATGTCCACATATCTCTGCTTCTGCCTGTCATGATCCTGACACTCCAACACTAGACTCCGTATATTACCTGACAGCTAGTTGGAAAGAGCTAGGAACATAGTGGGGGCATAGCTGAGTTTAATAGGTCCCTACTGCAGGGATATTCAGGAGGAGAATCCCCTCTGCAGGATTTATTTTTCAGCAGTTTCTCTCTCTCTCTTCTCTCTCTCTCCTCTCTCTCTCTCTCTTCTCTCTCTCTCTCTCTCTCTCTCTCCTCTCTCTCTCTCTCTCTCTCTCTCTCTCTCCTCTCTCTCTCCTCTCTCTCCTCTCTCTCTCCTCTCTCTCCTCTCTTCTCTCCTCTCTCTTCTCTCTCTCTCTTCTCTCTCTCTCCTCTCTCTCTCCTCTCTCTCTCTCTCTCTCTCTCTCTCTCTCTCCTCTCTCTCTCCTCTCTCTCCTCTCTCTCTCCTCTCTCTTCTCTCTTCTCTCCTCTCTCTTCTCTCTCTCTCCTCTCTCTCTCTCTCCTCTCTCTCTCCTCTCTCTCCTCTCTCTCTCCTCTCTCTTCTCTCTTCTCTCCTCTCTCTTCTCTCTCTCTCCTCTCTCTTCTCTCTCTCTCCTCTCTCTTCTCTCTTCTCTCCTCTCTCTTCTCTCTCTCTCCTCTCTCTCCCTCTCTCTCTCCTCTCTCCTCTCTCTCCTCTCTCTCTCCTCACTCTCCTCTCTCACATACTGCGTCTTCCTCTTCCATATTTTTAGGGAGTAATTGAAATACATTGGGAATATGAGCGTATTTAAATGAAATCTGTTAATATTGCATGACTTTTTTTCATTTGGTTGTGTGCGTTAGTGTATTCTCATATCCTTTTCCTATTATTTCTTAGCTTCTTTGAATTGACTTGTATCAGCGCTTGGCCTTTCTCTGCAGGAGACACTCCTCTGAGCCAGTTTGCAACCCTGCAGCCCGCATCTCTCTGTAGATTAGATGTATCACCAGATCACCAGATTAGCCCCTGTCTGTCACATCTGTGAATAGGCTCCATTGCCATATACTATAGGCTTGGTTTTTGCCTTTGTTGATTCTGGTGAAGTTGCATTAATGGGCAAATGAATCTTACATTTAAAAAAAAAATCAAAAGCACATCTTTGAATGAAGGGTATTTTGTCAACAGGAATGTATGGAAACGTATGTTTATAACCGTTTCATTGAGGGCTACAATATGGTATTCATCAGATAGTTTAAAATTCTCTGTCCCCTCCCCCATCCTCCCTTTATTTGACTTTAGTAGGTATAAGAAAATAAACCTGCCACAGCCATCCCCTCTATCTCCTTTTATCTCTCTGTCGCTCTCTCCGGCTCTCTCTCTCTCTCTCTCTCTCTCTTTGAAGGGCCCAGTCAAGGGGTGTAAAAAGCTTTTGGTTATCTCAGGGAAATGTCACATTGAGTGGAAACAGAGACATCTCTCTCCTCCATTCTTTAGATAATGACACATGGACAATTATGGGCTCAAACAAAGGATATTTATTTGGTCTGTTGTGTGAAAATGATTGATCAAGTCTACAACGGGGTCCAAGATTATTGACACCTGTCACGGATCCCTCCGGAACTTTCATTACACACACCTGTCCCCACTGATTCGTATTTGTACAAGTGTGCCCTTTGGTTTCCGTTGGGCTATCGATTATTGTTAAAATGTCCGTTGGTGAATGTGAGTACGTGTACTGTGTGTTTTGGCTTTCGTGCCATTGTGGATTGCTCAGATGATTACGGGTCTCGTCCCGTGTGTTAATCATTGTGCGCTTGTGTTATTTATTCGAGGTACTCCTCGCTCTTTTGTTTGGGTTTCAACCCTGTGTTTTGATTAGTGTTGGTTTGGTCTTCGTCCCCGTGCCTTTAATGGCACGGCGTAATTTGGGTGCAATAAAAAAAACTAATATGCATTCCTGCATCTGTCTCCCGGCTCAATGATACCAGCGTGACAGCACCCTTGATTAAGATAAGCAAAAATTACTGAAAAAAATGTATAATTCAAATACTTTATTATTTTATAATACTAATACAATTGCTCAAAATAGATTTTGTTTGACAAGTAATATATTTTTTTTCTCTCAAAAAGGTAGGCGTGAAAATGATTGACACCTCTGTTTTCAATACAATTTAATACCTCACCATGCGAGGATACCTGCACAGAGCCTTTTTCTCCAATTATTTTTGAGTTGGGAGGGATCTTAGACCATTCCTCCATACAGAATCCTTTCAGATCCTTGATATCCTTAGTCTACGCTTATGGACTGCTTATTGAAAACCACAGGATGAGTTTCACGTCTGGAGACAAATGGCCATTGCAAAATTTAGATTTTGTGGCCAATGAATCATTTCTTTGTAGATTTTGATGTGTGCTTGGGGTTATTGTCTAAAATGTCCTGGTAGTGGGTAAAGTTCATGATGCCGTTGACCTTAACAAGGGCCCCAGCACCAGTGGAAGCAAAATAGCCCCATAACATTAAAGATCCACCATCATATTTTACAGTAGGTATGGTATGGGGTTCTTTTCTGCTCATGGTTTCTCATTTCGACGCCTAACCCTCTTTGCGTGGCAAAGAACTCTATTTTCATGTCATTCAGCAAATGTAAACGCCTGGAGTTGGCTAAACGGCATTGGCACTTGGATTGGAACCCATTCTTTGGTCAGATGACATGAAAATAAAGCTCTTTGGCCACTCACACCAGTGTTGTACCCCTTTTCTTATCTGACACCATTGCTCAACAGCTTGGAAATGACTTGTGCTATCAGCATTTGTTGGCCCTGAGGCCACACCTTCTTCCCAATAAACATGCACATACCGTGTCTTCGGAAAGTATTCACACCCCTTTTTCCACATTTTAGTATGTAACAGCCTGAATTTAAAATGTATTTAATCTAGATTTTGGGTCACTAATCTACACATTTTTTTTTTATATATTCAAAGCTGAAATGTCTTATGTCAATAAGTAGTAAACTCTTTGTTATGGCAAGCAAAATAAGTTCAGGAGTAAAAATAACAAATATATCACATAAGTTGGAAGAACTCATTCCGTGTTCAGTAATAGTGGTTAACATGATTTTTGAATAACTACCCCATCTCTGCACCCCACAATCGAATAGTGAATTTCAAGCACAGATTCAACCACAAATACCAGGGATGTTTTTCAGTGCCTCGCAAAAAAAGACACCGATTGGTAGATGTCTAAAAATAAAGCAGACACGGAATATCCCTTTGAGCATGGTGAAGTTATTAATTAGGCTTTGGATGGTGTATCAATACACCCAGCCACTACAACGATACAGGTGTCCTTCCTGACTCAGTTGCTGGAGAGGAAGGAAACCGCTCAGGGATTTCACCAATAGGGATTTTAAATCAGTAAAATTGTTATATGAGAACTGAGGATGGATCAACAACATTGTAGTTACTCCACAATACTAACCTAAATGACAGAGGGAAAAGGAAGCCTTTACAGAATAAAAAATATTCCAAAACATACATCCTTTTTGCAACAAGGCACTTAAGAACAAATTCTTATTTGCAATGACGGCTTACCCCGGCCCTAACCCGGACGACGCTGGGCCACTTGTGCACCGCCCTATGGGACTCACGATCACGGCCGGTTGTGATACAGCCCAGAATCGAATGAAGGTCAGTAGTGACGCCTCTAGCAATGCGGCCCCTTAGACCGCTGCGCCACTTTGGTGTGATTAAGTAGTATTTTGGTGTGATTAGAAGTATTTTTAAGAATGTTGCACACCTGGATTGTACAATATTTTCCCATCATTCTTTTAAAAATACTTCAAGCTCAAGTTGATTATTGCTAGACAACCGTTTTAAAGTCTTGCCAGTCAAGCCGATTGAAGTAAAAACTGCCACTCAGGAACATTCCAATGTAGTCTTGGTAAGCAACTCCAGTGTAGATTTGGCATTGTGTTTTAGGCTATTGTCCTGCTGAAAGGTGAATTTGTCTCCCAGTGTCTGTTGGAAAGCAGACTGAACCAGGTTTTCTTCTAGGAATTTGCCTGTGCTTACATTTATTTTTATCCAAAAGACAGCCCTCGTCCTTGCTGATGACAAGCATACCCATAACATGATGCAGCCACCACAATGCTTGAACATACATGGTACTCAGTGATGTATTGTGTTGAATTTGCCTCAAACATAAGGCTTTGTATTCAAAAAGTGAATTTCTTTGCAACATTTCTTGCAGTATTACTTAACTTCTACTTCATCACAATCCCGGATCCGGGAGCACCCCCATCAGTAAAAAAGCTGACTAGCATAGCCTAGCATAGCGTCACAAGTAAATACTAGCATCTAAATATCATTAAATCACAAGTCCAAGACACCAGATGAAAGATACACATCTTGTGAATCCAGCCATCATTTCTGATTTTTAAAATGTTTTACAGGGAAGACACAATATGTATTTCTATTAGCTAACCACCATAGCAAAAGACACAACTTTTTTTTCCCACCATTTTTTTCCTGCATAGGTAGCTATCACAATTTCGACCAAATAAAGATATAAATAGTCACTAACCAAGAAACAACTTCATCAGATGACAGTCTGATAACATATTTATTGTATAGCATATGTTTTGTTAGAAAAATGTGCATATTTCAGGTATAAATCATAGTTTTACATTGCAGCCACCATCACAACTCTCACCAAAGCAACTAGAATAACTACAGAGACCAACGTGAATTACCTAAATACTCATCATAAAACATTTATGAAAAATACACTGCGTACAGCAAATGAAAGACAAAGATCTTGTGAATCCAGCCAATATTTCAGATTTTTTAAGTGTTTTACAGCGAAAACACAATATAGCATTATATTAGCTTACAACAATAGCCAACCACACAACAGCATTGATTCAAGCCAACAATAGCGATAACGAATAAACCAGCAAAAGATATTAATTTTTTCACTAACCTTCTCAAACTTCTTCAGATGACAGTCCTATAACATCATATTACACAATACATATAGAGTTTGTTCGAAAATGTGCATATTTAGCGGCACAAATCGTGTTTATACAATGAGAATAGTAGCCAAGCTGCCAACAAAATGTCGGGAGAAATCTTGGGAGAGGCACCTAATCTAATCAGTAACTAATCATAAACTTGACTAAAAAATACAGGTTGGACAGCAAATGAAAGATACATTAGTTCTTAATGCAACCGCTGTGTTAGATTTTTAAAATTAACGTTACTACGACATACAGCGTGCGTTAAAGCGAGACCGTACCGAAATCAATGGCGGAATAGTAGTTTCACATTTTTCAACAGAACAACGAATTAACCTGTTTGGGCTGCAGGGGCAGTATTGAGTAGCCGGATAAAAGGTGCCCATTTCAAACGGCCTCGTACTCAATTCTTGCTCGTACAATATGCATATTATTATTACTATTGGATAGAAAACACTCTAGTTTCTAAAACCGTTTGAATTATATCTGTGAGTAAAACAGAACTCATTTTGCAGCAAACTTCCTGACAGGAAGTGGAAAATCTGAAATCGATGCTCTGTTCTAGGGCCTGCCTATAAAGGTCCTTGATATTTATTAGAATACATGCACTTCATACGTCTTCCACTAGATGTCGACAAGCAGTGAGAGAAGAAATGGAGTGTGTAACTTGATCTGGGGTCGAATAATAGCTCTCGGCATGACGTGTCACCAGTTTCCTGTTTTCTGGAGAGCGCGTGAAGGGACCTGGATTTGCCTTCTGATAAGCTGTCGTTATAGACGACTAATATCTCCGGCTTTGATTTTATTTGATACATGTGACAATATCATCGTAAAGTATGTTTTTTCAATATAGTTTTATTAGATTATTGAAATTTATTCGGGACGTTAGGCGTGTTGCGTTGTGTGCCTTTGTTCAGGAAGGAGAGCTTAGCGCCACTTTGCTAGCTTTCCGTGCTAATTGACTAGAGAAGAGGACATTCTAAATCCAAACAACGATTGTTCCCGACAAAGGACCCCTTGTACAACATTCTGATGAAAGATCATCAAAAGTAGGACCCATTTTATGATGCTATTTCATATATCTGTCGAACATGTGAAATAGTCGTTTGCGCCCAGATTTTGGGTACTCTCTCGCTATACCTAAGCTGGATGTCGTAATGAAGTTAGTTTTAGAATTCTAACACGTCGATTGCATTAAGAACTAGTGTATCTATCATTTCCTATACAACATGTATTTTTTAGTAACGTTTATGTATAGTTATTTGGTCAGAATAGTTGAGTGCCATAAAAATATCCGCACATTCTGGGAAAAAGATGCTACGTTAGCACAATGTATAACCACTGATTTCAGCTCTAAATATGCACATTTTCGAACAAAACATAAGTGTATGTATAACCTGATGTTATAGGACTGTCATCTGATGAAGCTTATCAAGGTTAGTCAAAAATTATATATCTTTTGCTGGTTTATTCGCTATCGCTAACGTGCCTATTGCTATCGCTAACGTGCCTTGATGAATGAATGCGGTAGTGTGGTAGGCTATTGTAGTAAGCTAATATAATGCTATATTGTGTTTTCGCTGTAAAACACTTAAAAAATCGGAAATATTGGCTGGATTCACAAGATGTTTGTCTTTAATTTGCTGTACACCATCGATTTTTCAGAAATGTTTTATGATAAGTATTTAGGTATTTGACGTTGGTGTCTGTAATTACTCTGGCTGCTTCGGTCCTATTTGTGACGGTAGCTGTGATGGTAGCTGCAATGTAAAACTGATTTATACCTCAAATATGCACATTTTTCGAACAAAACATAGATTTATTGTATAACATGTTATAAGACTGTCATCTGATGAAGTTGTTTCTTGGTTAGTTTGGTTGGTTCTTGGTTAGTTAGGTTGGCTTTGTGCATGCTACCTGTGCTGTGAAAAATGTCTGTCCTTTTTTGTATTTGGTGGTGAGCTAACATAAATATATGTGGTGTTTTCGCTGTAAAACATTTTTAAAATCGGACATGTTGGCTGGATTCACAATATGTATATCTTTCATATGCTGTATTGGACTTGTTAATGTGTGAAAGTTAAATATTTCAAAAAAATATATTTGGAATTTCGCGCCCTGCACTTGAAGTGGCTGTTGTCATATTGTGCCCGGCTTCGGGCTTGCAGCCAGAAGAAGTTAACATCATAAATACTTCTTACTTTTTGATGTGCTTCCATCAGAATCTTGGGGAAGTTGTCCTTTGTCCAGAAGAATCGTTGCTCCGGTTGTAGATTGTCGCCTTCAACTTTGGAATTAGCAGTGAACATTAGCCATGTGGCCCAGACGTGCCCAACTCACTATAACGCAGCACAAAGAAATATCCGAAAATCGCAATATACTGATGTAAACTGATATAACTCGGTTTAAAATAACAACATTATGATGTCTTTAACACCTATATCGAATAAAATCAGAGCTGGATATATCTAAGGCCTATAACGGGAGCTTTCCAGAACGCCATCCTGAGGTCTGTCTTGCGTCATGGCGAATGTTGAAAAGACTGCACCCCACGTTCCAAGACCCTTTATATGGCCTCAGATCTGCCTAGCAACTCCATTCCAATTCTAACTATTTGCTGACATCTAGGGGAAGGCGTATGCAGTGCATGTCGACCAATAGAAGACATGCAAATTAATAAACTGACCCCAGAACAGCCTGCCTGATTTCAGATTTCTCACTTCCTCACAGGAAGTTTGCTCCAACTTGAGTTCTGTTTTACTCACAGATATAATTCAAACAGTTTTAGAAACTAGAGAGTGTTTTCTATCCAATAGTAATAATAATATGCATATTGTAAAAGCAAGAATTGAGTACGAGGCAGTTTAATTTGGGAACGAAATTTTTACAAAGTGAAAACAGCACCCCCTATTGAGAAAAGGTTAACTGACTTGCCTAGTTAAATAAAGAAAAAAAACAGGAAAAAAAACAAAAAGTGAGTACACCCCTCACATTTATTTAAATATTTGAGAATATCTTTTCATGTGACAACAGAAGAAATGACACTTTGCTACAATGTAAAGTAGTGAGTGTACAGCTTGTATAACAGTGTAAATTTGCTGTCCCCTCAAAATAACTCAACACACAGCCATTAATGTCTAAACCGCTGGCAACAAAAGTGAGTACACCCCTAAGTGAAAATGTCCAAATTGGGCCCAATTAGCCATTTTCCCTCCCCGGTGTCATGTGACGCGTTAGTGTTACAAGGTCTCAGGTGTGAATGGAGAGCAGGTGTGTTAAATTTGGTGTCATCGCTCTCACACTCCCTCATACTGACTGATCACTGGAAGTTCAACATGGCACCTCATGGCAAAGAACTCTCTGAGGATATGAAAAAAAGAATTGTTGCTCTACATAAAGATGGCCTGGGCTATAAGAAGATTGCCAAGACCCTGAAACTGAGCTGCAGCACGGTGGCCAAGACCATACAGCGGTTTAACTGGACAGGTTCCACTCAGAACAGGCCTCGCCATGGTCGACCAAAGATGTTGAGTGCACGTGCTCAGCGTCATATCCAGAGGTTGTCTTTGGGAAATAGACGTATGAGTGCTGCCAGCATTGCTGCAGAGGTTGAAGGGGTGGGGGGTCAGCCTGTCAGTGCTCAGACCATACGCCGTACACTGCATCAAATTGGTCTGCATGGCTGTCGTCCCAGAAGGAAGCCTCTTCTAAAGATGATGCACAAGAAAGCCCGCAAACAGTTTGCTGAAGACAAGCAGACTAAGGACATGGATTACTGGAACCATGTCCTGTGGTCTGATGAGACCAAGATACACTTATTTGGTTCAGATGGTGTCAAGCGTGTGTGGCGGCAACCAGGTGAGGAGTACAAACACAAGTGTGTCTTGCCTACAGTCAAGCATGGTGGTGGGAGTGTCATGGTCTGGGGCTGCATGAGTGCTGCCGGCACTGGGGAGCTACAGTTCATTGAGGGAACCATGAATGCCAACATGTACTGTGACATACTGAAGCAGAGCATGATCCCCCTCCCTTCGGAGACTGGGCCGCAGGGCAGTATTCCAACATGATAACGACCCCAAACACACCTCCAAGACGACCACCGCCTTGCTAAAGAAGCTGAGGGTAAAGGTGATGGACTGGCCAAGCATGTCTCCAGACCTAAACCCTATTGAGCATCCTCAAACGGAAGGTGGAGGAGTGCAAGGTCTCTAACATCCACCAGCTCCGTGATGTCGTCATGGAGGAGTGGAAGAGGACTCCAGTGGCAACCTGTGAAGCTCTGGTGAACTCCATGCCCAAGAGGGTTAAAGGCAGTGCTGGAAAATGATGGTGGCCACACAAAATATTGACACTTTGGGCCCAATTTGGACATTTTCACTTAGGGGTGTACTCACTTTTGTTGCCAGCGGTTTAGACATTAATGGCTACAAAAATGTGAGGGGTGTTCTCACTTTTGTGATATACTGTATATCGGGGACGCAATTGTGCACGTCCTTATCCAATTCCAAGGTGCATATTGAAGATATTGGAAGAACAGTCCACATTTACTTTTCATCAGCCAACAAGATGAGTAGACCTAACAAACAGCAAAAGCACTAGCCTATGTCAATCGACTCTCCCCCATAGTACAAAAGTCAACCTATTATATTCTGTGCGAGAAATAAATATTCAAAACACAGTCTGGGACAGTTGTGGGATGCGATAGATCCCAAATTAATACAACCTCTACCATCAAAAAGAAGTGTTTTATGCAATGTGGCTAACGCAACAGATCAGAACGTTTATCTTAAAATGTTTATGAACTATTAGGCTATTTCTTCACATTATAAGTGCATCATTAGGCTATAAGCGCAGATGTTCCATTAGCGGAAAACACCATCATGAAAAGAGACCACAAATGCAATTATGCATGTAATGCTTTTATTATAAAGGTCCAATTTTCACAAACATCTTCCCCAAACTTGAAACTCACATGCTGCTTATATATGCCAGTTAGGCTCTACACCCCTTGTAAAGCAGATTAATGTGCTTAATTTTAAGAAGTTATTTGTCCACTTTAGTTGTGATGCAAACCTTATCAAAACATATAGGCCTATGTGCTAGGCTACATGAGGTGTGCGACTATGATTTGAAAAAGCCATTGTTTATTATGCTGGGCATCATTCAAAAGTAATAATACATAATTGATAATATTGTCACCCATCACACTATTCATGATTTTGTCTTTACATATACTAAATAATGTATGTGTGACATTTGTTTTGATTTAGAATGCACCATTATCATGCACCTGTATCAAAACAGGGGCATTGGGAAAAAAATATATTAATTTATGCACTTGAATAGCGAATGGAGAACGCTTTTCCCTGGTTTATTTTCATGCCAGCCAGGTAGGCTATACTCCTGTAGTTAATATAACCAATGTGCTTAATATTAGGAAAGTTGAGAAATAAATATAGTAGGCCTAGCCTTTAGAAAGCTGATGGGATCCTCGTCTTTTTAATAGAGGACATCACTCTGTTTTCTGGCGCAATTGCATAGCCTAAAGAAACGTTGCGTATCATGAGCTCATGTGCTCTCATGCAGTGTTTGATTAGATTTCCGTTTTACATTTGCATTGATGTCAGTGATTAGAAGGACAACAGAGTGCTGAGTACCAGGCAGTTTGGTAGGCCACTAATGACCATCTATAGCATCAGAGCTTGAAGAAGCCTAATTACCGTGACTAAATGGTCATGTAGAATTTGACTGCCTTCATGACTCGTGACCACCGGTGTGGCGGTAATACGGTCAACGCAACATCCCTAGCTTGTACTCAGAACATGTGTGGACCAACTGGCAAGTGGCTTCACTGACATTTTCAACCTCTCCCTGATTAAGTCTGTAATACCTACATGTTTCGAGCAGACCACCATAGTCCCTGTGCCCAGGAATGCGAAGGTAACCTGCCTAAATGACTATCGCACCGTAGCACTCACATTGGTAGCCATGAAGTGCTTTGAAAAGCTGGCCATGGCTCACATCAACACCATCATCCCGGAAACCCTAGACCCACTCCAATTAGAATACCGCCCCAACAGATCCACAGATGACGCAATCTCAATCGCACTCCACATTGCCCTTTCCTACCTGGACAAAATTAGCACAAATGTGAGAATGCTGTTCATTGACTACAGCTCAGCGTTCAACACCATTGTGCCCACAAAGCTCATCACTAAGCTAAGGACCCTGGAACTAAACACCTCCCTCTGCAACTGGATCCAAGACTTCCTGACAGGCCACCCCCAGGTGGTAAGGGTAGGCAACAACACAGTTGCCATGTTCATCCTCAACACCGGGGCCCCTCAGGGGTGCGTGCTTAGTCCCCTCTTGTACTCCCTGTTCATCCATGACTCCAACACAATCATTAAGTTTGCTGACGACACAACAGTGATCACTGATAATGATGAGACAGCCTATAGGGAGGAGGTCAGAGACCTGGCAGTGTGGTGCCAGGACAACATCCTCTCCCTCAATGTAAGCAAGACAAAGGAGATGATCGTGGACTACAGGGAAAGGAGGGCGAAACAAGCCCCCATTAACATCGACGGGACAGTAGTGGAGCGAGTCGAGAGTTTCAAGTTCCTTGGTGTCCACATCACCAACAAACTATCATGGTCCAAACACACCAAGAAAGTCGTGAAGAAAGCACGACAACACCTTTTCCCCCTCAGGAAAGATTTGGCATGGGTCCCCAGATCCTCAAAAAGTTCTACAGCTGCACCATCGATAGCATCCTGACCGGTTGCATCACCGCTTGGTATGGCAACTGCTCTGCATCCGACCGCAAGGCGCTACAGAGGGTAGTACATATGGCCCAATACATCACTGGGGCCAAGCTTCCTGCCATCCAGGACTTATATACTAGGCTGTGTCAGAGGAAGGCCCCAAAAATTGTCAAAGACTCCAGTCACCCAAGTCATAGACTGTTCTCTCTGCTACCGCACGGCAAGCGGTACCGGAGCGCCAAGTCTAGGTCCAAAAGGCTCCGTAACAGCTTCTACCCCCAAGTCATAAGACTGCTGAACAATTAATAAAATGTCCACCCGGACTATTTACATTGATCCACCCCCTTTGTTTTTACCCCCTGTATATAGTCTCGTTATTGTTATGAAATCTTATTGTGTTACTTTTTTATTTAAAAAAATACTTTTGTTTATTTAGTAAATATTTGATCTCTATTTCTTGAACTGCATTGTTGGTTAAGGGCTTGTAAGTAAGCATTTCACGGTAAGGTCTACACCTGTTGTATTCGGCGCGTATGACAAATTAAATTTGATTTGATTTGAATATTGCTGTCCATCAATGATTTCCAACCAAGTTTACTGAGCTTGAACAATTTTGACAAAAACAATGGATATGTGTATTTTGTCCTTAGAGTTGTGCAAGGTTGGTAGAATATTATTCACAGCTGAGCTGTAATGGCTGCCAAAGGTGATTCCACCAAGTATTCATTTTAGGCTGTGAAGACATACACTGTCAATACATTCTCTTTTTTTGTGGGGGGGGGGAAATGTTGTATAATTTTTCTTTCACTTTTAAAATGTGGAGTAGGTTTGTAGGATAAAAAAAATGTAAATCCCTTTTTTTATTAAGTTTTAAGGCAGCAAAATGTGAAGCCTGTGCAAGGGGTGTGTAGACGTTCACCTGCGACTGTATAATAGAATAACAATTCTATTTCTAGACTATATTGATATTCTATTAATTATATTTTTATGGAGGAGACCCCCTCACTCACTGGGCCAGCAGCCTACCACCCTGCATCCCACTGCTGGCTTGCTTCTGAAGCTAAGCAGGGTTGGTCCTGGTTGGTCCCTGGATGGGAGACCAGATGCTTCTGGAAGCTGTCTTTTGGATGGGATGTTAAACGGATGTCCTGACTCTCTGTGTTCACTAAAGAGCCCATAGCACTTATCGTCAGAGAATGGGTGTTAACTTCCCAATCTGGCCCTCAGTCACCTAATCATCCCCAGTTTACAATTGGCTCCTTCATCGCCCTTCCTCTCCCCTGTAACTATTCCTGAGGTTGTTGCTGTAAATGAGAATGTGTTCCCAGTCAACTTACCTGGTTAAATAAAAAATAAACAAAATTAACTCTGCTTCAGTCACTCAGTATAAAGGGTAAGTCAAGCAGCCCTATCACCTTACTAGGTGCTCCCACTTCTTCCACCTTCCCCCACCAACTAGCGGACTTGGCAGTGCTCACCTGTGTTTTTTTTCTGCCTCCCACGGCCAGCTGCAAGGAGACAAAGGCCGGACTGAGGGGAGATGAGGGAGGCCAGGTGAGGAGGTGGGGATGGGATGGGAGATTACCTCAGCTCATCTTGATTTAATCCTCCTGAAAGATCCTTCTTGGCTTCAACCCTGACAGAAGCATTACAGAGGCCGCATGGCAGCTCACGCTGGGGTAACTTTTAAACAGGAGTCTGTTTATATACTGAACAAAAATATAAACTCAACATGCAACAATTTCTAAGATTTTACTGACTTGAAAGGAAATCAGTCAATTGAAATAAATTAGGCCCGAATCTATGGTTTTCACATAGGAATACAGATCACAGAGACCTTAAAAAAAAAATAGGGGTGTGCATCAGAAAACAAGTCAAGTATCTGGTGTGACCACCGTTTGACCCATGCATCGCGACACATGTCCTTCACATAGAGTTGATCAGGCTGTGTATTGTGGCCTGTGGAATGTTGTCCCACTGCTTTTTAATGGCTGTGAAAAGTTGATGGATATTGGTGGGAACTGAAACACGCTGTCGTCCAGTAGATCAAGAGCATCCCAAACATGCTCAATGTGTGACATACAGTTGAAGTCTGAAGTTTACATACACCTTAGCCAAATACATTCAAACTCAGTTTTTCACAATTTCTGACATTTAATCCTTGTAAAAATTCCCTGTCTTCGGTCAGTTAGGATCACCACTTTATTTTAAGAATGTGAAATTTCAGAATAATAAATAGTAGAGAGAATGATTTATTTCAACTTTTATTTATTTCATCACATTCCCAGTGGGTCAGAAGTTTACATACACTCAATTAGAATTTGGTAGCATTGCCTTCAAATTGTTTAATTTGGTTCAAAAGTTTCGGGAAGCCTTCCACAAGCTTCCCACAATAAATTGGATGAATTTTGGCCCATTCCTCCTGACAGAGCTGGTGTAACTGAGTCAGGCTTGTAGGCCTCCTTGCTTGCACACACTTTTTCAGTTCTGCCCACAAATTCTCTATGGGATTGAGGTCAGGGCTTTGTGATTGCCACTCCAATTCCTTGACTTTGTTGTCCTTAAGCCATTTTGCCACAACTTTGGAAGTATGCTTGGGGTCAATGTCCATTTGGAAGACCCAATTGCGAACAAGCTTTAACTTCCTGACTGATGTCTTGAGATGTTGC
This sequence comes from Salvelinus namaycush, assembly GCF_016432855.1. Taxonomy (NCBI): domain Eukaryota; kingdom Metazoa; phylum Chordata; class Actinopteri; order Salmoniformes; family Salmonidae; genus Salvelinus; species Salvelinus namaycush. The sequence continues at coordinate 5,628,292 of NC_052328.1, read as the reverse complement.
TTCAATATATCCACATAATTTTCCTGCCCCATGATGCCATCCATTTTGTGAAGTGCACCAGTCACTCCTGCAGCAAAGCACCCCAAAAAACATGATGCTGCCACCCCCGTGCTTCACGGTTGGAATGGTGTTCTTCATCTTGCAAGCTTCCCCATTTTTTCCTCCAAACATAACGATGGTCATTATGGCCAAACAGTTCAATTTTTGTTTCATCAGACCAGAGGACATTTCTCCCAAAAATACGATCTTTGTCCCCATGTGCAGTTGTAAACCGTAGTCTGGCTTTTTTATGGCGGTTTTGGAGCAGTGGCTTCTTCTTTGCTGAGAGGACTTTCAGGTTATGTCGATTTAAGACTTGTTTTACTGTGGATATAGATGCTTTTGTACTTGTTTCCTCCAGCATCTTCACACGGTCGTTTGCTGTTGTTCTGGGATTGATTTGCACTTTTCGCACCAAAGTACGTTCATCTCTAGGAGACAGAACGCGTCTCCTTCCTGAGCGGTATGACAGCTGCGTGGTCCCATGGTGTTTATACTTGCATACTATTGTTTGTACATATGCACATGGTACCTTCAAGTGTTTGTAAATTGCTCCCAATGATGAACCAGACTTGTGGAGGTCTACAATGTTTTTTCTGAGGTCTTGGCTGATTTCTTTTGATTTTCCCATGATGTCAAGCAAAGAGGCAGTGAGTTTGAAGATAGGCCTTGAAATACATCCACAGGTACACCTCCAATTGACACAAATTATGTCAATTAGCCTATCAGAAGCTTCTAAAGCCATTACATCATTTTCTGGAATTATCCAAGCTGTTTAAAGGCACAGTCAACTTAGTGTATGTAAACTTCTGACCCACTGGAATTGTAATACAGTGAAGTATAAGTGAAATAATCTGTCCATAAACAATTGTTGGAAAGATTACTTGTGTCATGCACAAAGTAGATGTCCTAACCGACTTGCCAAAACTATAGTTTGTTAACAAGAAATTTGTGGAGTGGTTGAAAAACAAGTTTTAATGACTCCAACCTAAGTGTATGTAAACTTCCGACTTCATCTGTATATGGTGAGTATGCAGGCCATGGAAGAACTGGCACATTTTCAGCTTCCAGGAATTAGGTACAGATTCTTGCAACATTGGACCATGCGTTATCATGCTGAAACATGAGGTGATGGCGGCGGATGAATGGCATGACAATGGGCCTCAGGATCTCGTCACAGTATCTCTGTACATTAAAATTGCCATCAATAAAATGCAATTCTGTTCATTGTCCGTAGCTTATGCCTACCCATACCATAACCACACCGCTACCATGGGGCACTCTGTTCACAACGTTGACATCATCAAAACCACTCGCCTGAGGCCTGTTGGACGTACTGCCAAATTCTCTAAAACGACGTTAGAGGCGGCTTATGCCAGAGAAATTAATATTAAATTCTCTGGCAAAAGCTCTGGTGAACATTCCTGCAGTCAGCATGCCAATTGCACGCTCCGTCAAAACTTGAGACATCTGTGGCATTGTGTTGTGTGACAATACTGCACATTTTAGAGTGGCCTTTTATTGTCCCCAGCACAAGGTTCACCTGTGTAATGATCATGCTGTTTAATCAGCTTCTTGATATGACACGCTTGTCAGGTGGATGGATTTTCTTGGCAAAGGAGAAATGCTCACTAACAGGTATGTTAAAAATCGTGTAGACAACATTTAAAAAAAAACTTGCTTTTGTGCGTACTGTATGGAACATTTCTGGGATCTTTTATTTCAGCTCATGAAACATGGGCCCAACACTTTACATGTCGCGTTTATATTTTTGTTCAGTGTATGACAATGTCGGGATGACTAGCAATTATGATCAGTATGAATAATGGTCTCGATGGCTTGCACACATACAATTGGCAAAAAAGGCATGCGGTGCGTGGCCAGAATGCTCAGAATTAGAATTCACATATAAGCGAAGTTACTTAATCATCTCGCATTGGACCAATACAAAAGCCCTTTAACCCACATGAGCCCAGTCCTGGATGAACGGAGAAACCATACACACACTCACATACACACACTCAACTAGGTGTATTTTAAGTTTACGTCAACTCTGCCATTGGACCTTTCACTTTGATAATACACAATGATGTCAAAACTCATAACAACACTCAGTGGGACATGATTTAGTGTAGGCCTACATTGCATCCCAAATGGCACCCTATTCCCTACATAGTGCACTTATTTTGACCAGAGCCCTTTGAATGCAACCCACCCCATCCCTTATTTCTCACTGTTTATCCTATGGTCAAATTTAGTCTGTCACATTTTGATATAGGTCAACTGTGGACAAGCCTGTATTTATTCCCATCCTTTTCACTGCTCCTCAAATCATGGAGACATTAGTAAATAGGGCAGAAAATATTTCTCTATAGTGCTGAGAGTTAAGTGCGTGTGTGCTTGTTAATGTGTGTGTGCGAGCCATCATGTCTCAGTTTGTGAGAGCTGTATGTCTGTGAGCTGATGTAGCATGACCGTGAGGAAGGAGAAGATATGTGTGTCAGAAGTCTCTCTTTCCTTCTCCATCTGTTCTAATGAAACACAGCTCATTCAGGAGACAAGCCTGTACTGCAGATTTTTTTTTTATAGAAAGGCTTGAATAAAATTTTCCAGTACGTTCGGAAGCTAGAATGAGAATCTACTTTTCTTGGCTGTCATTATCCTTACAACATTTTAGCAATACATTTCAGTTTTCAATTCAGCTGTCAGTTTCCTGACAATGTTTATTCTCTGGATTAAGACCTACTATTAAACAACATTTAAATGTCTTGAATGACTCGAATCAAAGCTTTAATGGCTTCATTACTCAAGACCAAATGTTGTTGTGGTACAATGGTGACTAATGGAAACTGCATAAAAATGTTACTCTTGTGGTCAGTGGTAAACTCATTTCAACATTATCTCTCTCTCCCTCCCCACATTGTCCCTCCCCTCCCCCCCCTCTCCTCTATTTCCCTCAGTTCTTTGCATCCAGGCAGCACCTATCCAGTTCACCAAGGAGCCCAAATCCCAGGATGCATTGCATGGCCGCAGTGCCATGCTCCGCTGTGAGGTCAGCGACCCAGCAGACATCCAGTATGGCTGGCTAAACAACGGTCAGCCCCTGGATGACACCGAGAGGCGGTTCCGCGAGGTCAGCAACCTCAAGTTCACGGCGGTGGACCGGAGAGTGGACGCTGGGAACTTTGAGTGCGTGGCCACCAACACGGTCACAGGAGAGGAGGCCCACTCTACTAACGCCTCTTTCAACATCAAGTGTGAGTGTTAATACATGTCCCCCTACACTTGGGGTTGTGTTCCTTGAGATGCAACATTCAGAATAGATGTTAAATGCTGCAGATAACATTTTTATCAATAGACTTGACATGATGCCCAGGTCATCATGACAGAAAATCATATCTGTTACAAAAAAATGCATTTCTATCTAACCGTTTTGCAACGTTTACACCCTTTTGAACAGACCCTTAACCATGAGCTGAACATGTGCAAGATTTTCCTCATGGGCGTTAATACAAGTTTCAGATATGCAACACTGGTGGATTGTTATGTCTCAAAGCAGTCTACCTAAATTAAAAAGCCACATAAAAGCCTCAATATAGAATGTCGGGTAAGGTTGTAAGAGATGAGAAAATGTTTCTATATACCTTGTAGGTACCTTGTTCTTTGTTGCTTCCCTCCCATTCAAAAGGAAACTTGATATGTGTGCCACCAAGCATGTGTTTCTTGTTTCTTTTCTCCGTTGTGTAACACTCACTTTTCCCACAACCCCTCAAAAGGCCTTTGTGTGTCGAAATTACTGAGGAGTGAAACTCACCTTACAGCCATATCATTATTTACATTCTAGATTAACAGTGTCTTGTTTCGACATATTATTCATTCATGCTTTTCTCGACTGCCCCAAAAACCCCGAACCCTTTGCCGTTTAAGGCCTCTTAGTACTCAGAGATCTCTTACTAAAACAAATCAAAGTTTATCGGTCGTGTACAAAGATTTGCAGATGTTATCACAGGTGCAGCGAAATGCTTGTGTTTCTAGCTCCAACAGTGCCGTAATAATACCTAGTAATACAAAACAATATGCACATAATCCAAAAAGTAAAGAGAAAGAAATGAAGAAATATCAGAACGAGCAATATATATATACACATACATACATACAGTGCATTCGGAAAGTATTCAGACCCCTTGACTTTTTCCACATTTTGTTACATTTCAGCCTTATTCAAAAATGTATTACATTAATTTCATCATCAATATACACACAATACCCCATAATGACAAAGCAACGACAGGTTTTTAGAAATGTTTGCAAATGTATTACAAATAAAAAACAGATACCTTATTTACATAACTATTGATTGGATATGATTTGGAAAGACACACACCTGTCTATATAAGGTCCCATAGTTTACAGTGCAACCATCTCTGCAGCACTCCACCAATCAGGCCTTTATGGTAGAGTGGCCAGACGGAAGCCAAATCCTCAGTACAAGGCACACGCCAGCCTGCTTGGAGCTGTTGCGCCTTCTTCACCACACTGTCTGTGTGAAGGGACCATTTCAGGTCATCAGTGATGTGCATGCCGATGAACTTGAAGCTTTTGACCCTCTCCACAGTCGAACCGTCTATGTGGATGGGGTGTGCTCTGTCTGCTGTCTCCTGTAGTCCACAATCAGGAGGGGGCTGGGCACACACCCCTGTGGGGCCCCCGTGTTGAAGATCAGCGTGGCGGAGGTGTTGTTGCCTACCTTCACCACTTGGGGTCGATCCGTCAGGAAGTCAAGGACCCAGTTGCACAGGGAGGGGTTCAGACCCAGGGCCCTGAGCTTAATGATGAGCTTGGGGACACTGTGGTGTTGAAGGCTGAGCTGTAGTCGATTAACAGCATTCTTACATAGTTATTTCTCTCGTCCAGGTGGGATAGGGCAGTGTGCAGTGCAATGGCGATTGCGTCGTCTGTGTATCTGTTGGGGCTGTATGCGAATTGTAGTGGGTCTAGGTTGTCGGGTAAGGTGGAGGTGATGTAGGCCCTTAACTAGCCTATCAAAGCACTTCATGATGACAGAAGTGAGATCTACAGGGCGATAGTCATTTAGTTCAGTTACCTTCGCTTTCTTGGGTACAGGAACAATGGTGGACATCTTGAAGCAAGTGGGCACAACAGACTGGGATATGGAGAAATTGAATATGTCCTTAAACACCAGCCAGCCGGTCTGCACATGCTCTGAGGACGCGGCTTGGGATGTCGTCTGGGCCTGTAGCCTTGCGAGGGTTAACCCACTTAAGTGACTTACTGATATCGGCCGCAGAGAAAGAGAGCACACAGTCCTGTCACATAACCAGTCCTGTCTCACTATGTTCCTGTCACATAACCAAACCACAGCAGCCCTCTTGTGTTTCAGTATGAAAACCAAGGGACCTCTGTCCAGCTGCCCTCCAGGAAGGGACTGGTGAAAAGGCTTTGTTTCTCAGGAACTCCGTTGATATATCGGAACGTATGTCCCCTTTCCCACATGATGGCCTTTAAAAACAACTGATGGCTTTTTAGAAAGCAGCTGGATAAGGCAATGCCCAGACGATTCCACTGCTTCCCTTCAACGTGTTATGAGTCTTCAGAAAGCCAGGCTGGGTGGTTTTGACTGTGTGGTGAGGGCTAGGTCTGTTCTGTAGCTCAGAAGAAGCAGATGAGCACTAGATTGCAGAGTAGTGGAGCAACACACAGAACACACGTGCATGCTCGTGCGCACGCACACACACACACACACACACACACACACACACACACACACACACACACACACACACACACACACACACACACACACACACACACAGGCCAATGAGGCTGTGGCGTTTTCTGCCTTGGCTCAGCTCCTATTAATGAAGGACAGCCTGTTATCCCAAAGAAACATATTATTATTGAGGCCCTCGTCTGACCTGAAGGAAAATGCTTTTATGTCCTTTAATTAAAAGTAATTTATCGCTGCAATAAAAGCTTAGACTGACTCACTGACAGAGATAAAAACAAGTTAAACATGAACTACCGGTTGTCACAACCCAGAATAAACTAGATGATCTTCCAGGTCACGATTGTCAATTCAAAGAACTCAAGAATGCTTTTATGTGTTAATCATTATTAAATATAGAGAAAGTTTTCTTTTAATTAAAAATGGTCTTCTATGGGTCTCCCGAGTGGCGCAGTGGTCTAAGGCATTGCAACTCAGTACTAGATTCATCACTACAGACATCGTGGTTCAAATCCAGGCTGTATCACAACTGGCAGTGATTGGGAGTCCCATAGGGCAGGGCACAATTGGCTCAGCGTCGTCTGGGTTTGGCCGGTGTAGGCCGTCATTGTAAATCAGAATTTGCTCTTAACTGACTTGCCTAGTTAAATAAAAGGTTCAATATGTGTACCTGACCTGAAGTTCTATACTGGTGTATGTGCAAGTGAGAGAGACAGGAGAATTCAGGAGTGAGAGAGACAGGAGAGTACATTAAGTGTATTTATGAACTTTTGTAAGAGCTCATGCATGTACAGTATGTGCATACGCTCTGAGTGGTAGTTGTATATAGTCCACTTTTCCTTGACACGGGGGTGTGCGAGAACATGTTTATAGGTCACCCTGTATCAAACAGGCTACTCTGTAGTTCAGGAGGCCAAAAGTTGTACGTGTACAGTGCCTTCGGAATGTATTCAGACCCCTTGACTTTTTCCACATTTTGTTACATTACAGCCCTATTCTAAAATGGATTAAATCAATTAAAAAATCCTCAGCAATCTACACACAACACCCCATAATTACAAAGCGAAAACAGGTTTATAGATTTTTTTTCTCCAAATGTATTAAAAATAAATAGCAGAAAAACCTTATTTACATAAGTATTCAGACCCTTTGTGTTATGAGACTCAATTGAGCTCTGGTGCATCCTGTTTACATTGATCATCCTTGAGATGTTTCTTGAACTTGATTGGAGTCCACCGGTGGTACATTCAATTGATTGGACATGATTTGGAAAGGCACACACCTGAATTAGAACCTGGTTGTTTTCCCCTCACTAAAACAGTTTATTTTTTAAACATATGAAAAATATATATTTTTATAATTATATATATCTCAGCAGCTAATAAGGTCCCACAGTTGACAGATCATGTCAGAGAAAAAAACAAGCCACACGGTTGAAGGAATTGTCCGTAGAACTCCGAGACAGGATTGTCTCGAAGCACAGATCTAGGGAAGGTTACCAAAAGCATTGAAGGTCCCCAAGAACACAGTGGCCTCCATCATTCTTATATTGAAGAAGTTTAGAACCACGATGACTCTTCCTAGAGCATTCTCAGCAAGCTGGTGACCAAGGTGACCAAGAACCTGATGGTCATTCTGACAGAGCTCTAAAGTTCCTCGGGGGAGATGGGAGAACCTTCCAGAAGGAAAACCATTTGTGCAGCACTCCACCAATCAGGCCTTTATGGTAGAGTGGCCAGATGAAAGCCACTCATCAGTAAAAGGCACATGACAGCCCGCTTGGAGTTTGCAAAATGGCACCTAAAGACTATCAGACCACGAGTAACAAGATTCTCTGGTCTAATGAAACCAAGATTGAACTCTGGCCTGAATGCTAAGCGTCACGTCTGAAGGAAACCTGGCACCATCCCTACAGTGAAGCATGGTGGTGGCAGCATCATACTGTTGGGATGTTTTTCAGTGGCAGGGACTGGGAGACTAGTCAGGATCGAGGGAAAGATGAACAGAGTAAAGTACAGAAAGATCCTTGATGAAAACTTGCTCCAGAGCACTCAGGACCTCAGATTGGGGCGAAAGTTCACCTTCCAACAGGACAACGACACTAAGCACACAGCTAAGACAACGCAGGAGTGGCTTCAGGACAAGTCTCTGAATGTCCTTGAGTGGCCCAGCCAGAGCCCGGACTTGAACCCTATCGAACATCTCTGGAAAGACCTGAAAATAGCTGTGCAGCAACGCTCCCCATCCAAACTGACAGAGCTTGAGAGGATCTGCAGAGAAGAATGGGAGAAACTCACCAAATACAGGTGTGCAAAGCTTGTAGCATCATACCCAAGAAGACTCAAGGCTGTAATCGCTGCCAAAGGTGCTTCAACAAAGTACTGAGTTTTATAAATGAGTAAAAATGTATAGAAACCTGTTTTTGCTTTGTCATTATGGGGTATAGTGTGTAGATTGATGAGGGGGGAAAAAAATGATTGAATCATTTTTAGAATAAGGCTGTAACGTAACAAAATATGGAAAAAGTCAAGGGGTCTGAATATTTTCCGAAGGCACTGTATGTACACGTCTCTGAGTGTGCGTGTCTATGGTGGTGTGCATGTATATTTGCACTTGTCCTACACACTGTGGACAAGAGAGTGTTGATAGAGCATCCTATCAAACAGGCCTTTCTGAGGGCTAATCTCTTAGGCCCTTTGAGCTTGGCTGGTGGATGGATGAGGCTTCTGCCAGAACAAGGGTGAGGGTTGGCGGGGGTCCAAATAGAGAGACTAATGGTGTTTGGGTCTGGTGGGTCTGGAGACCGATGCCCTTCCCAGCACAGCCCTGCTCTTCCCCTCACTGCTCACTATAGCTACACAAACATACTGTACTCCTCTCTGATGCACTGCTGAGAGTCAGTTATTACATGGACACAGATACCAGGGTGAAAACACTGATTAGATAACTATAGTAGTAATTTCAGTTTGATAAGAGA